>NW_010198391.1:69341-76837 GCF_000695765.1 Mesitornis unicolor
ATAAAGCCCCCTGCTGAAAGCTCTAGCAACGTTTGTTACTGACAAAATGGTAATTTGGTACCAGGATTAAGGCTTTCCACACGAGCAGCTAAGAAGATAAGGAACAGAAACCTGTAACCGTTTGGAGAAGCCTACATAGCTTTTGCTACTTTCTACAATACATAGAAGTTTGTGCAGCGGGCATAAGTGTAAGAAGAATTCATATGCAGTGATTTAATAAAAAAGGAAACATCATTCCCATTAACGACATAAAAGCAACGTGCATATTAATGCTTTAGCATGTTGTTAAAGCTCCAATTATGTTATTATGCGAGAGCAACGTGTAAGAAAACTTCATTCAGTCAACACTGTGTTCTCCACAAGCATTACTTCATACAGATTTTGTAATGCATACATAAATTCAAAAGGTTAGGATTTTTTTAAAAAAAGTCATATATTGGTGCTTAAGGATTTAGTCAATGAGGAAATATTTTCTCTTACTCTCTTTCCTAGAATACTCTCCTGCTGAGGGTGTGCAAAGAATGAAACAGCCTCCCAGTAGCAACGTACTTCCTTGTGACTCCTCTGAAGACAAATCTGATTCATGTAAAACTCTGATTTGGCCCAGCAGCCAGCACACTTGCCTTGCGAAAAGTTCCCCATCTCCCAGCCCATGGCCATATTATTTTCCCAGAAGAAAGCTTCCACTATCTCCATGCTAGTGGTCAAACGTGACCCACAGTGCACCACATGAAGTAAACTCTGGCTTGAATATTAGTTTAATTTCTGTATTACATAAGCTTTTGTGCTCATCTAGCAAAAAAGTTACCCACCCTATCTGATCTTACATCTCCGAGCGATACACCAGTTCACCTCCACTTTCACAGTTTTATATTTTGCCCACTATCACTACTAAAATTGCGAGAACTACAGAAATATGCAGGGGAGGCCCTTGGTAAGTGCAGTTTTAAAGAGCTGAGTGGGATTAGAGTTTTCACTAAAAAAGCATACTATAAAAGTCTCCAAACTCTGATGAAAATTCAGAATCTCTTATTAGGACTACATCACTTCCTGGTACTTTCCACAGTAGAAAATTTTTTAAATGGAGAATCTGCATGCTGCTTCCTTCCTACAAAATTAAACATTTGGATAGCCCAGAAATAAGCTTACCCAAGAGTACAAGTTTGCAAGATCAGGCTATGGGAAACCAGCCTGTAAATGAAAAACAACCTAAGTCTCACAACACCCATCAGCCATTGACCCGCTGCTTCCAGTGACGCAATGTTACACTGTGCCTAAATAACATCCATACACAGGATTATTTTGTTGGACAGAACACTAATGTTGCAAAAGCCAATGCTGAACAGTCACAGACTTGAAACAAGGTTACACTGCAAACTTCTATTGTAATAATGCAGCAAGCTGGAAGACAGACTTTTTAAAGACAACAACCTAACTCAATTTATTCACTCTCATAGTCACAGTTCAGTTACTTTAGTACCACAGTTTTGGTACCAGAGCTTCTCTGTCCTCTTTGCCTCATTTACTCACTTTGCTGTGTGAGAAAAAGGATGCAAAGGAACTAAAGAGCAAACAGTTGGCACTCATACAGTTGAAGGCTATAAACCAGCACATATGTAAGAAAGGTCAAATAAAAATTGCAACAGCAGAATAGTAATTTTGAAAAAAATATACAAACTTACAACTTAAGAGATAATAAAATCTGAATTGCTCATTACACTCTCCTCTACGGCTATAATGGTTTTTACTTAAAATTGCAGATACAAGAAGTCCAAGTACCTTTATCATTAATCCAATAAGCACAAAATCAACACAGTATTTCCCTTTTTACCCTTTCGCATTTGACATTTTCTACTAGAAAACAAGTAAATAACAGCTATCTGAAGAAAACAGCAATATTCCACAAGTGGGTTTGTACCTGAAACGCTGTAAAAGAGCAGTGCTTCATGTCACAGCCATAACACCAAACAGTAACAGAATTATTTGTTGTTACATTATCTCCATGGTGCAATGCAGATTCCAAATGAGCATAGGGCAAAGAATGAAAAGGAGGAAAGATGACGTTTGTTAGCCTTAAGAACAAAGCACCAAGATACGATAAAACCTGAAGCAGTTGTTCATGTGACTCCATGAAAAGGTTATTTTCAACATAGCTGTCTGTATAAATCAATAATACAGCCTCACTAACCACACTCCCAGAAAATGTGATTTTTAGAGACAGCTACAAAAGTTTTGGTATGCAATTGAACTTTGAACTTCAGTCTTAAGATCAGTTTTGTAGAAATAAGGAAAATTCATATCTACACCCAACTTTACAAATTCAGACTAATAAGCATAGGTACAAGAGTGCAGTAAAAGTTCCAGCAAATGTATGGATTTTATTCTGCATTTTGACATCACTAAATGGAATAATTTGGTAACCTAATCTTCTCCTTTGCTTTCTTGCAAGAAACAGGAAGGCACAAGTATCTTTCCTTTTCGTAGATTAACACAAAAGGCCACTTGACTGCACAGGTAGGTACTCATAAAAGAAAACTGCCTTGTTTATTCAGCTAACCGGAAAATTTCTTTCCACTCAAAGGAATAACTACTGCCCATGTTCTAAAATCCATCAGCTTACAGTCTGAGATTCATTGCATCTTACTGAAGTAAAAGAATAACAATGTCACTGAACCAGATCTGATGAATTTCAGCAGCTGAATTCCAAAAGAATTCAGCCTCCACTAAGGAATTTCCAGAAGCACAAGAGCAAGAGTCCATCAACACCTCTTGCCAAAAAAAAAAAAAACCAAAAGGTAAGCAACTTATGGCACTGCTTTACATTTCTTTCAGACAGTGTGTGATAATTACTACCCCTTTGGGGAAGATCCTGAGAGTGACTTTCTGGTTGTTTGCTATGAAGGGTCATACAACTGTGAAACTGAAAATCAAGTGAGCTTGTGAGCCATCTCTTCAATGCTTATGAAGTCACACACAACCTGGTCTAAACTACACTCAAAAATGCCATCAGAAATATGTTCGTGTTCAAGCTATAATACGGTTCTATCATATACCTGAACCCCACCAGCAATACAAAATAAAATCAGAAGGGCCTCCAGCAAGTGTAGTAAAAGCTACACATTACATTAGTTGTATCTGTTACTACTTACACACACGCTTAGATAAAGCATGCATTATATATCCTTTCTTTCAGTGAAAAAGTGAACAGAGACAAAATTTCATTATTTACAAGGGACTCCTAGATACCTGGTCTCAACCACAACTTTTTCAATGTCTGCATGGCGTGCCTGCAATTAAATACAGGTGTGCCAACTGTGAACGCAGCCAGTACCACTGAAACTTGCTGCCCTGATGTACCACCAGGCAGGTAAGAGTAAGCAGAAATCCCAGAACTAATAATAAACAGAAGTAATTTTTAGTCTTCATATGTCCGAGTTCTGTTTAAATTCACATTATCAGATGGCAAAAGATGATCATAAGGTGATCTTAACTCTGTACTTCTAAAACACAACTACAGAACAGTTTGAGGTGACCACATCAGATACACACGTTCCAGTAAATATGGCAGTCAGCAGAACTCAGTCTAGTTCCCTATAGAAGGAAAACTTATATGATGTCCATTCTTATATATGTTGTTCCACCTGTACTTCTGAAGTTGCTGGTGATTTACTAAACTTATTTCTTCAAGAGAGCTCTCTTTCTTATGGACTCCATGCAAGTAGACAGCTGAGCAGAGTAAAGAGACTATGTGAAGAACAAGCTCACCCACCTTCTAAAAATGCCTTTACAAAGCACTCTGTATAAGGTAAAAAAAGCTTACAGCACTCCAAACGGACAAACACCTTTAAGAAGATGTGAGCTCTAATTAGGTTCAAAAGCCTATAGCAAGCCAAGCTGCAAAAAACACAGTCATGCCTTTATTATTTTTCAGTTCTTATATTAAAAGCATCATTTATTCTTCTGTGATTATTGCAGATGGACACTTAACTATAAAATTTACAATTCCTGTTTCTAAGAACTCCAGAAGGCATTTAAGAGTCTTCATAAAGCTTATAGTCATAATCACAAATTTGAGTGATCAGCTAAGGGTTAATCTCTTAAAAAAGCAGAAACATGAAAAGGCTGGTTATGCACAGCCATACAAAAAGAAAGGACCACCACCGTGAACGTAACTATTCTTTGGGCTACTTGATAGGAAGAACACAATGGAATCTACTTCCCTGGGAAGCCTGTGTTCCAATGCTTGACCACCCAGTAAAGAAATTTCTCCTAATATCCAGTCTAACCCTCCCCTGGTGCAATTTAAACCATTTCCTCTTGTCCTATCGCTAGTTAAATTGGAGAAGAGACCAAATCCCACCTCTCTACAGCCTTCTTTCAGATAGTTGTAGAGGGCAATAATGTCTCCCCTCAGTCTCCTTTTCTCCAAACTAAACAATCTCAGTTCCCTCAGTCGCTCCTCATGAGACTTGTGTTCCAGACCCCTCACCAGCTTTGCTGCCCTTCTCTTGACACGTTCCAGTGCCTCAAAGTCCTTCTAGTGGTGAGGGGCCCAAAACTGAACAAAACTGAACATCTGAGGTGTGGCCTCAGCAGTGCCAACTACACGGGTACAATCACTTCCATAGTCCTCCTGGCCACACTATTTCTGATACAAGCAAGGATGTCATTGGCCTTCCTGGCCACAAGGGCACATTGCTGGCTCATGGTCATCCTGCTGTCCACCAACACCCCCAGGTCTTTTTCTGCATGGCAGCTTTCCAGCCACTCATCCCCAAGCCTGTAGCGCTGCATGGGGTTATTGCGCCCAAAGTGCAGGACTCGGCACTCAGCCTTGTTGAAGCTCATACAATTGACCTCAGCCCATTGATTCAGCCTGTCCAGGTCCCTCTGCAGAGCCTTCCTACCCTCAGGCAGATCAACACTCCCTCCCAACTTAGTGTCATCTGCAAACTTGCTGAGGGAGCACTCAATCCCCTCATCCAGATCATTGATAAAGATGTTAAACAGGACTGGCCTCAAAACCAAGCCCTGGGGAACACCACTTGTGACCGGTTGCCAACTGGATTTAGCTCCATTCACCACAACTCTCTGTGCTCAGCCATTCAGCCAGTTTTTAACCCAGCAAAGAGTAAACCTGTCCAAGCCATGCCCAGCCAGCTTCTCCAGGAGAATGCTGTGGGAGACGGTGTCAAAGACCTTACTAAAGTCCAGATAGACAACATCCACAGCCTTTCCTTCATCCACCAAGCAGGTCACCTGATCACAGAAGGAGATCAGGTTGGTCAGGCAGGACCTTACTTTCATGAACCCATGCTGGCTTGACCTGATCTCCTGGTTGTTCTGCTCATGCCATGTGAGCACACTCAATATGAAACGCTCCATAATCTTCCCTGGTACCATGGATAATCTTCCCTGGTACTGAGGTCAGGCTGACAGGTCTGTAGTTTCCCAGATCCTCCTTCCGACCCTTCTTATAGACAGGAATCACACTGGCAAGCTTCCAGTCGTATGAGACCTCTCCAGTTAACCAGGACTGCTGATAAGCTCTTATGCCAGCTCTCTCAGTCTTGGGCGGATCGCACCTGGCCCCATAGACTTTTGAGTGTCCAGGTGGCACAGCAGGTCATTAACTGCTTACTCTTGGAATATGGGGGGTTTATTCTGCTCTCCATCCCTATCTTCCAGCTCAGAGGGCTGAATACCTTGAGGATAGCTGGTCTTACTATTAAGGACTGAGGCAAATAACGCATTATGTACCTCAGCCTTTTCCTCATCCTTAGTGGCAATGTTCCCCTCCTCTGGCCCATCTATTAAATGGATTCTCCTTGGAAGAATCTCCCAAGGATTGATACTTTGTGAGAGCAAAGATGAGACATTTAAATCAGTAAGATATTAGAAACATTTTAGCAGAATTTCAGTAAGACATTCTAAGGACTTGCAATGGGAGTCACTTTGTTTATAAAGCAAGCAAATTCACGCCAATACTACTTTTTACCATAGGTGTCATGGAAGTTTGTGAAGGACACTGTTAGTGCCCTGAGAACACTTTGTGTAAGATGCACTGGGAGACATCTTCAGCAGGTAGAAAGGTGAAAGCTTTCCACTCTTTTCACTAAGTTACCCTTCTCTGTACCGACTCGACCTAAGAGGCACCACTGTGCTGTACCAGAACACACAAGCGTAAAAGCAAAAAGTATTCACAGGTATTCGCTGGACTGTCAGCAGCAGACCATCAAGGCCACTCACAATTTATTTGAATGAACACAAAGCAGATTACACATCCAATCGAGAACAGTTTCAGAACATCTGTTCTCTTTATTTCATTAAAGCAGGAACACAAGAAATCCAATGTAACAGTTGTTATTAAGTCCAAAACTGATAAAGCAGCTTTTACACCACAGAAATTGAATTAAAGGTGCCAACCTGTATCCTGCTCTTAACTCCTTCCTTTTTCATTGTTCGCTCAAACTCGCTAATAAAAAGCCACCCAGACACCACTGCCCATCTGACTCTAGCCTGCGTGCCACAGCAGCAGTCTGCTGTCAGCTGCTATGCTTTTAGGGTTAAGTTTCACGACTGGTCAGTTTTCACCACTCCTTGAAAAAGTGTTGTGCAAAGCTACAGATATGCAGTCAAACAGAATACTAAAGAAAAGTTTCAATTAATTCAAATTTTATCTTTCATAAGAACCACTATACACAAATAAGTTATTCTTCCTCTTCCCAATCATTTACTATACCATGTATCTCCAAGAAAATGACTGGGGACCATCACCAGTAAATGCCAAGTAGGCTTCAAAGCTTGCCCCAAAACTATGGTCTTCCTTCTCATTACCAGTATACTGATTCTCCTCCACACTTCAGCTGTACTGTTCTGGTTACAGTTGGTAAAAATAATGAAGAATTAACAAACAGTGCTTCTGTCATTAAGAACTTTAAGTAACTACTTTTTCCCCACTCTGTCTCATTTTGAGTGTTACCCAATGTATGAGATGTGAACCGACATAAAAACAGCCAGGAGCAAAGCCAAGAAACAACTTTAGTTGATGCTCTTCAACTTAAGATTCGCACAGACTGCCTCTGTTAGGACGGTTCTAATCTCTGCAAAGTCCACTCAATCTGTCGGTTTATTATATTTCATATTAAGAATATACAGTGGGTGCTGGCAGCCCTAACAGAGGAGGCAAAAAGGACAACAGGTTAGAAGAAAAACATCTCTTCCACCTGCGTAGCTTTCAACAGTCTGAGGTATGAAAGGTGGAAACAGAAAACCCAGGCACCAGGGCAGCGGAGCTGGTGCACAGAAGGGAACCTTTAAAAGCAAGTAATTCCTGTCCCGTCCCGGCGTTCGCTTCCACACGGGAGGGGATCACTCCTCTCCCCAGGAGTGGGCACAGGGGGGACCGGCCACGGGCTGGGGAGCTCGGGAAGATGAAACGGCTCTTGCCCTCAGGAAGCCACAGCGGTCTGGGCCCCAGGATAGACGCCGGGCCG
>NW_010198392.1:0-50974 GCF_000695765.1 Mesitornis unicolor
TTTTTTATTCTGGAAAATCACTTCAAAGTCATCTCAGAACTACTGAACTGTTTATTGATCTGTTTATTCTGTGTTTGTAACTCTTCAGCTGTCTCTCTCTTTGTGTTATTTTATTAGCTTAGCAATTTAATAAGCAAAATAATATTTTAAAAAGGAAGAAAAATATTTTAAAAGGAAGTTTTCATAAGAAGGAATAAAACCCCCAAACTGTTCAAATTAAGAGGAGGACGGTTAATTTCCACTGAACTCTGAGGATGGAGATTAATATAAGAAGCAAAGCTGAAGTTTGATCTACATGATGGTGCTTTCCTAAACAAAAACAAAACAAAGAAATAATGGATTTCGTTTTTGAGTATTGTGGCTGCAGGAATCTGAGACATGTGTTTGCTGGCTGTATTTTGCAGAAGTATTTTTGTATATAATCCTTATTGCACATAAAATGCCTCTGATTATGAATTTAGAGACACCAATGAAGAAAGAGAAAAATATTTCTTTAGTGAGGCTCTGACACTGCTTACATTACGGCAATGTTTGATCTCTTGGTATTTATCCTTAAAGGTATTTCTATGCTGTTGTGATTAAATGCAGTCGACAAACCCAATAAGACTCAAGTCAGTGTCACAATGCAAATATTTAAAGTTTTTTTACTAGAATTTAACCATATGGTTCATACAGTTCAACACAGCTTGTTAACAACCAAGAGTTCTGTGCTGTGATACAGACAAGATCTGGAGAGTGGCTGTTATTTTAAAGATGCACTGAGTGACCCCCCAAGTTAAAGTTAAAATAAATGTCCCTGACCTCATTTGTGGTCTCTAGCTGGCTGCTAAGCTATAACTTCTTGCTGTTTCAGCAATCAATAAAAATCACCCAGATTTTCAATATTCCTCTAAAGGGAAGGAAGACACCTTTCTTGTTCACCTGAGCAGCTTTACTTCACAGAAGAGAGAGGTTATTTTGTTTTATATTTGGTAACCATGGTTCACTGCTGGGTTTGCCTTCATTTTTACACAGATATTATTCAAGACAAAGCTCACTGTAGGACACGACCTAAAATTGCATCCAGACCTTTTCTTCTCGAAAGCTAAAGAATCACAAGGGATCCAACAGTCTACAGTCTCTTCTCCCTGCACCAACACAGCAAACTGCACTCCCTGCTTGATGTCTTTACAAATTTAGCCAACGTAATCCATATATCTCTATTTGATCCACATCTTTATCACAATTAACAAATAACACTGTATGTAGAATAGCTACCCATGGAAATGCCTCTCAACATCTTCTGTTTCAACATTGATAAATTATGATTTTCTAAGCAATTATGCATGATCCCATACTGGTTTAATCTTGATAATTTGCCCAAACTTGCTTCACATGTTACTGATCTCTTTGAAGTCTCAATGTTTAGTTTGGTTATTTCTAGCATTTTCAATGTCTATTGGTTATAAACTAATAGGCAGTCTTACAGAGCAGCTCAAGGAGTAAAAAAAAAATAGTTTTAAGGATGGGATCCTGAAGAGTCCAAGAGAGCTGCAAAGAACTCCCGTGGATGCCATAAAGCGGTCCTTTGAGGTAAGAAAATTAGAAGCCTCCACAATTTTTTTTACAATTATTTAGAAAACCAATGGAAGTGTTTCATTATTAAATCAACCCAGCTAAATATAATTGTCTTCCTAATAAATTAAGATAGCGCTCCTGTAAAAATTAATCTTTGTATACATTTGCTATTGTGTTTGCATTTAGTAGCCGTTTCCACACACCGTGATATTAAAAAGGGACAGCCTGGAGGGTGTTAGTGTGTAGAGCACTGTGATTTATTTTTTTTTCCCCTCTCCATGAGAAGACCATGGGCTTCACACGCTGGCTTTCATGTAAGGAACACTTGCTGAAGTCCCTGTAGAGTATCATTTACACCATGATCAAACAACACCGTTTCGTTTGTCTAATGAGCTTGCTGAGCCAGGATGACTACCATGTGCAGATAGCGAAAGAGTAGTTTTGGTTTTTTTAATGTTCATAATAATTACTAGTGGGCTTTCCTGTAGCTTTCACAGTAGTTGTGTGGACAGCCATATACTTTATGCTACGGTTGTTGATTATGACTGGTAAAAAGAACTACAGAGTTAAAAGAAACAACAACTTGGGTTGGAGGGCAGTGTAAAAACCTCTATATTAATTTCTCCTTATTCCTTTTTATTCACTGTTTATTCCCTTTCTCCATGCTATTCAATATCTTTATACTAACAATACTGGGCTTTGGATTTATTTGTTTCCTTTCCTTATTTCATTAATACTCACTAGACAAAGGCTCCTGAAATTACTCCAAATGTCACTGATATTTCCCTTTGAAATAATGCTAGAATTTATACAGCCATTATTTTTCCACATAGTTATTTTGCTGGTTTGAACAGAGCATTAGAGGGAACTGCATACACCTCAGGCTGTTGGAAATATATCCTGTAACCATAGCCCACCCCTGTCAAGCTGGCTCCCAGTAGCAGTCCTCCTTCATGTGGAAGTTACTGATTCCTTTGAGCCTGACAGAGAGCATCGACTCAGATGCACTTACTTGAGTGCTTAAACTTAAGCATTCATTTATTTTCTTTCAGATCTGGAGTAAGAGCATTCTGTAGACACACCAAACAGGATATCCAGAAGGGCTGAAAGAGCCCTGCTCTGGGTCTGAAGTTAGCAGAATAAATCAAAGCTTTCTGAAAGGCTGATGCAAAGCTTCCTGCAGTCAATGGAAAGACAAATATTCTCTGCAATGGTCTTTGGATCATAGCACAAATAAATACTTAAACAATAACATCGGATGTGAAGAAAACAAAATATCCCAACACTATAATAGCAACTGTAAACCATTCTAAGCTGTACAGCTTTTTGAAAGCCTCCCTAATTCACATTGACAAAAGGCAGTGATACAAATAAGGGAATCTACAGACACACATTTTATTTCAAATCAAAGCAGATGAGTCATCTGGCAATCTAGCTGTTGTAAAACAAAAGGAGCAATGAGAAAATTGTGTCAGTTCATTACTTGATGAGATTTTGCTTCATGTATTTTATTTTTGGTATCTGATTACCACTGTTATTTATGTTTTTGTAGAGTGCTTTCGTTGGCTCACTTGCTGATTTTGAAGATAAAAATCCAAATTACAATTAAGTCAAAACTGGATTTACTTAAAAACAAACAAGAGAAAGAGGAAGAATTTCCTGTGTAATAGCTGACAGTGAAATTGTCTGAAATAATGAGGTCCCATTTAAATACCAAGAACTTGGCAGACCCAGCAGCACTGAATTTGCATAGGCTGCAAAATCTTAGGTGTACTTCGGAAGCTTGCTGGAGTGCCTCACAGAATATAAAATTTCTTGGCATTGATGCAAACCTTGCTAAATTAACAGAAGAAAGCAAAACACTGTTTACAGCTAATTTTGTTTTCCAGGTATGAAGTTTTGTTCTTTCTCCATCTCCCTCTGCTTCAAATTTGTCTGTCAAATCTTCTCTCTGTGCCCCTCTATGCCTCACAATAAGTAATTCCCACTGATTCAAAAGATGCCTGCTAGTGAGAGCACAGCTGATCAACGTGGCTTTTTCTACTGCCAAACTTCAGCCAGTGAGCTATTCATGGCTCCAGTCCATGTTTCTGCCCATTAGACCTCTGGGAATTGTATGAATCATTTTCATTCTCTGCCAGGAAGCAACACCAGTGTTTACTATTACTTATGCAAAATAATTTTCCAAAATCACTTTACAAATGCTGAATGCTCAGTTGACTTATAAAGACTGAAATGAATTAATAAGAAATAAATTAGCAGTCCCAACTGCATGGGTTATCAGTTTTATGCACAAGATGAGTAAAAGCCTCACATATTTCCACTAAGCTGGTATTACAATAACCCCATTTCTCTCAGGAGAAACAATGGCTGAAGTACAAAATTAAGACGTGCGTTATTTTTCTTTCATAACAACAGGGAGTGGACTTGGTTGAACTGAGTTTCACAAGGTATGCCAATGATAATAGGCTAAAGATTGCCTTTACCCTTCTCCTACTTGCCTTCCTCTTAAAGAGTTTCATATTCCTTTTTCCTCACACAGAATGGTAGGACGCAGCAGGGAAATAATACCCCTAACATATAGAACTGCAACTAGCCTGGGATGCGGAAAGGAAAAGCTCTTGCAACTGGACTGCCAGAGTGACTAAGGAGAAACTAGAATAGGTAGCCAAACAAAAAAATAAATATCAACATAATTGAAATATATAAATCAGGACAACAATTGTTCATTATAATTTGCCTGTCAGTTAACTTGACTACATTTGATCAGCTATAAAGACATTACTGTTAACCCAATAGAAAGGAAATTCTATTGAAAAACAGAAAGAAGTCTTTGTTGGAAAACCAGCAGAAAATTGTGCATAAAACCTGATGGGAGCCTCGGAATAATCCCATTAAAGTGGAACACATTTATTCAAAACAGACAATAAGGGTTCACAGCAGTCCTAAAATCTGTTTTAGGAATTTCCCTTTATCTCCTTCTCAAGTAGAGTTCTCTCCAATTACTCCATATTAAACTCTATGACATTTTAATGTTCTCAGCAGGGTAAAGACTTGTCCAGAGCTAGTCATTTTAATACTCAATCTACAAAACAGATCAATCTGATCAGGACAGACCCCAAAAGCATAAATCTGTCTTTCTGTAACACAGAAGGATACATTGGCCGTAACTTTTCCTCTGTGCTCACCCTCTTCTCACAGCAGGCTTTCTGTAGACTTGTTAGAAAAGCTCTTTAAAGGAACACTGTCTGACTGCAAATACAGATGAAGAAAGGAGAGGTTTGTTTAGATTTCCTTACTACATTACTAGTCATAACTCCTTGCATTATTGATGCAGTGGTTTTTGTTTGTTTGTTTGTTTTTTCCCGCTGAAGATTTTACTATTTAGATGTTTTTATTCTTCACTCCCTTGGACAGCAAATCAGTCCGTTTTAGCGTCAGGACTTAAAGGCTAGCTGAACATGTTTATATTCAAACATAGGTATATTGTTTCTTAGTGTTTATTTAAGAATTTATTTCTATTAAACCTGTGAAACCTTACTTCTGTAGATTTCTGTCTGAAGTCCCGACACTTCCCTACTTTAACAGTAGGCCTGGTTTACACTTCGGAATCCATCTTTCTCCTGGTGTCACCAGGTTCCCATCTCAATACTCCACGTCCTCCAAAGCCTCTTAACACTCTCTGCTTGTCCCTTTGCAGGCTCTGCACCATGCATGCCCAGGCAGCGAGCACACATGCTCACCAGCCAGCAGACAGGCCATGAAGAATACCTGACCAGGAAACTCACATCCCAGCATCGCCTTTACTCTTTGTCCTGAATGTAACTGTTAAAATATTTACTGCTGTCAAATTGGTTGTAACAAGTTACTGGGCACAGGAGGGACAAAATTTCATTAATCTCTTTTGTTAGGAACTCTAAGCTGAAATAAAATGCAAATATTTTTCTTCAGTCTAAAATACTTGAAACCAGTTTTCAACTGTATTTTTAATTTCCTTCAACCTCCATGTAAATAGAAAACATCCAGAGATTTTTAGAAAAATCTTAAATTACATCAACATGCCCCTCTGTTAAGCACGGGAGCTAGAGATTTAAGACTTTTTAGTTCTTGATGTTATGCCCTCAGTACAATGTTTTCTATGATCCAACTGCAATTTGCAAACTTAGAACATATTTGTCAATTATATAAATGCTGTCTTTCAATAGACACTCACAGTAATACATCATTTGTTGTTCTTCAAGAGATCAACGACTGTTCCCAGTCTTAACACAGCCAAACTGCCCTCTGTTGTACAGCAAAGAACAAGAAGTCTATGGGGCCACTGCCATCCTTCCATGCCACCCACAGCTATTCATGTTACTAAGGTAAAACACAATTTTTGGTGTCCTTTAAGCAATTGGTTCTAAGATCATCTATCACGGATTCTCCCTCCTTTAGCAACAGTCACAGCTGGAAACATTTCCTCCTTCTTTGTCTCTACAAACATCTCCTTACTTTGTACCTTTCACACCTTCAGTCTTTCCCCCAAGGCACCCACGTCCTATCTCCCACTGGTTAATTCAGGGATTAGCTCGGCAGACCCATTAACAAAAAAGTACCTGTTTTACTAGCAACTACGGCACAAAAGAATATAGGCCAAGACTGCTGTGCCATTTAGAACACAAATGCACTCTGTGAACACTGCAAATTAAGTTGGAAAGGGGAAGAAAAACAGAGAAAATCAGATCTTAATCTCCTCAATCAGATTATTTAAGATTTAAGGAGGGGATAACCCTTGTTAACTGGCTTTGAGAACCTACCCAACACATCATGCACAGTTCAAGAAAATATTTTCTGCTTTTACACTTTAAGTGATATTTCCTACATGGTTACAGACTACAATTGTCATGAGGCAGAGAGAAAAGTCCTTTAAGTTCTTCTTGAAATTATATTTGATAGATACCCTTCTATTTGAGCAAACAGAGCTTCTAAAATACTAACAAGTAGAGTCAAAAATAATGTGAGGTGCAGTTCTCTCCTGTGGGGGTCTCTTGGCAGGTATATTTAGGAATAATTGGTCTTAGGAATTATTTGCAAGGCACATAAGTAGTGAGTAGTACATAAATCCTATAATGCAGATCTAAATTCAAAAGAATAAAATATACTTCAAGAAGATGTCTCAAAACAATTTAAGGCATAGAAAAATGTTTTCTTACTTTGTTTTGCTTATATGCAAATAAAAGATAATAATCTGTGTTTACCCCCCATTATTCACTCCTTCTATATATTGCAGCCTCCCCTAAGGAGAACGTAAATCCAGCAACAACTGAATCAACCATAAATCCCACAATGTTCAAGCAAAG
This sequence comes from Mesitornis unicolor, assembly GCF_000695765.1. Classification (NCBI taxonomy): domain Eukaryota; kingdom Metazoa; phylum Chordata; class Aves; order Mesitornithiformes; family Mesitornithidae; genus Mesitornis; species Mesitornis unicolor. The sequence goes on from NW_010198392.1 coordinate 6,900, forward strand.
TTTAAATGAAGAAAAATGAATATGTGTGTTCCTAATTACCACCTGACTCATACATAATTTCATTTACTATTGACTGGATAGATGGTGAAAAATTGGGCAGCATCCAGAGAATCTCATTTGCAGCTCAGATCAGAGTCACAACGCTTTTCAGTGTTCATCTACGAGTTGATATTCAATCAGCATTGCAGACTAAAGCTTCTTTATAAAAACAAGGTCTATGTTAGCTCTTATTTAAGAGCTGCTTCATGTTCAAGGTGTCTGCATTGATTATTGTGCAGAGAATTGAATGTCCTTTCTTACTATTTCTTCCCATTTGTACTTTTCTAAAAGCGTGATGCACAGAATGATACACACACTGACATCAAGTTTGCCTGGAATTTATTATGAACATGGAATATTGTGGACAAATAACATCCAAAGACAAATAAGTAGCCTTATAGGAAGCAAAACACGTGAAGGTTAATTGAATTTACGAAGAAGAATGTGCAAACAATTGTTAAAAGTTCCAACAGAGATTTTCCCACTGTTTAGACATCAGTGCATGTTGTCTCAAGCCCAGTAAGGACTGAACTCACACTCTCACATTTTCCTAAACAGGATACACTAGCAGGATATCGCTCTGCACCAAATGTTTTCGTTTCATGACATCTGTTGAGTTTCTGAGACCAGATTGTCTGGGATCAGCTAAAGAGGAGCAATAGCTTTTAAGGAAAGGCAAAAATACCTGGACATCTCTACCCATATATATTCATAAATAGCACAATCTCATAAATCAATCTTCTTCATTTCTCTTGAAAAATGGACACATGGCTGATTATTTGCTTACATTTAGCAATTGTAAATATGTGTCACTTCTGTAAACTACAGCTCATTTTTAGCCCTTAAAGTATCAATCTGAATGGAAAGAAATGCTACATTCATACAGCACGCACTGGCAGAGTTGAACTCTTCTGATATGCAGTTTTATTCACGTATAAGATACTCTACACATCCCAAGAGCGAGAATTTGAGGGGAAAAAAAAACACACAAGAAAGAAAGAAGCCACTTTGCTCTGACATGTTCCCACAGATAAAAAGAGCAAAGGCCAGTAGTCATAAAGTAAACACTGAATCATTTTAAAATCACCTTATACACTTACCTCAGGCTATACTCATCCAGTCTAGCAGAGACACTCTCCTATGAAGTGAAACTTCCAGTTTAACACATATAAAGATCTATGGTATCCAAAAACTGAACACCAATAATTAGTAAACCACACGGTGTTTTCAGAGAAGAGATGAGCTATTGTTTGCGGTGTGAAATCTCTAAGTGTTCTGCACATTTTCTATGATGGAATGATTCTGTCTTTCAAAGAATACTTGGTTCAATGAAATATGTCTTCTCTGTTAAGAAAAGACTAAAACAAAAGAAGTACCTTGTATATATTTTAGAATATACAAGTAAAACAGTATAGCCAAAATACTTGACTACTCGAACTTTTTTGAACATGTTTTCTTTTCTCATTAGAAACTCAGCTCTGATCCAGAGACAACTACAGTAATTGGCAAACATGCTTTTGGTTTAAATGGGTATCAAACTAAGTTTTTACTTTTTTTTTGTAAGCCAGGAACAAAAATAGATCTTCTCAGAATTCCACAAAATCTTTAGTTGGTAAGAAATGGATTTATTAACTGGTTTAGATGCCACTCCATTATCCAAAGTATTTTTTCTCTCCTTCCACCTCATGAGGTAAAATGTGAGAAAACAAGACCAGAATAGTAATGATAATAGTAATAGTAATAGTAATTCCAGTCTCTGCAATGAGAGAATAAACCTTTGACTGTGCCCAAGGCTATGATAGCCAAGGCTTGGTTCATTCAGCTATATTCAAAATACTCCTATTCCACATTGTAACCAAATAATTGAGATTCATTCTATCTACCAGCTTTTCCCCCACAAATCTCATGAGAAAATTATTTTCCCAATTCCTATAAGAGATAAAAGTAGTAAGGGTAAAGTCACCACATCAAGCTAAACAATTGGAATAGTTTTCATCAAAAAAGTGGGTTGTTCTTTTTTAGTTATTTTCAAACCCAAACTTAACTATTAAATAACAGTAATTGTTCATAGAAATTCCTTTGCAGTAGACTACTCAAAATGAATTTGAAACCTAATTTATACTTTTCTGATTTTGTTGCTTGTTTTTGATCATACAAGTGTGTTCTAGGTTTGACATCTTAGCTCTGAAGATCCTTTAGCTTGCAGAATATTGAATAATCCCTTGATTGAAAGGCACTTCTACAAAGTGTTAGAAGTTAATTTTACTCGGTTATGCATTATATGACAATTGTACTGAGCCCATGTGAACCTTTCCATATTAATTTACATTCCCATAGTGAGATTTAACATTTCTACCACCAGAAGATATTATACTAAACTCATGCTAACTATAATTTTCTAATATAGCTGACAAATCATGCTGCTGCTAAGCAACGAAGGTCATTTCGATAAATGATACTTATCCAAACTATTGACATTTCATTCAGTATTAACTGGATCTAGAAAAGTAGAACTGGGAGTTCTCCACTATCAAGTGAGGATTATTCAGAAGCTTACATATTAGAAGTAGTGGTACATTTTGTTCACAGAGGTGAAAATGAAAATCCTGAACATCTACAGTTAGCTATGGCTTTGTGCCACTGGTCTTATTTTTTTATTTTGTGTTCATACTCTGCAGAAGCTTGCTGTGTCAATCTTGATCAGACCTGAACTAATATATTAACCAGCTCAGATTTCATATATATTGAAGAGAAGTGATCCAATATTTGAGCAACTCGGATATTACATTGGTACACATGTATACCACAATATTCTGCCTGTTACATTTATACACCCAGTTAAAGAAGTCCCTATGAATACCCTTTTTTTTTTTAATTCAAGGGTAAGAAAGTGTCAAAGTGAACGCTGTGATACACACCACTGCCCTCCACTGTGGTGCCGATATTCCTAAATGCATTGGGGTACCATGAAGAAAACTCTCAATTCCACAGAGCCAGATCCTTTATCCATCTACACCAAAATAGTCAGAGATGAACACTAGGAATAATGCCAGAGGGCATGAATTTAAACACCCAACGTACGTGATGAGATGATGATCCTCTCTAGGATCGTGGCATAGCCAACTTTGAAACATATGTCTACACAAAGAATGTCTTCCTGGATCTGCCCATTTAACTACACTGGGGGGAAATTAATTTCTAATTTAGCTAGAAGCCCAAAATTCTGCAGCTGAGTGTACAAGTGCAAGCATATGTAATGCGGCATCCTTCTAGCATCTGTTACAGGTTGCATTCATCTGCTCATGATGCTAAAGCACCTTTGAAGGACTAGAGTTATTACAAGGCACCATGGATTCAAATACTAACTGCAGCATGAGTTCATATAACAAATAACCTCTGAAAATCTATGTGTAGCCATAAGCATGCTTTCAAAATTTTCATGAGCCTACCATACCCTGCTCAAGACTGATTGTAAAACCACCACTGCCATTAGTAGGAGCTGCGTGGTGGTTTTGTACTCTGGAGCTCGAGAACTATCCAAATTGGAATCAAACAGGATTTGCTTAAAGTATCAGTCAAACAGATTTGTCTTCTATCCCCAATCCACCATGAGCTTCATGTGTGATCTTGAACACATCTCTTTCTCTGTGCTTCATCTCCTCATCTCTCAAACAGGGATAATAGCATTTCCTTGCCTCCCGGGACAAACATGTGAAGTGGGTTAGAGATCATATATGCTAGACTGATAAGGCAGAAACACCTACATAATATTACAGATACACAGATTCGATCTATGATAAGAATCTAGATAAAAATTTCAACACCAAGACAAGAGGAATACATACGTTTTAGCATTTATTTCCATTATTCCTCTTTCCTTTTCTCTGATGTACTAAGAGTCAGAATCAATACAGTAGCTGCAAACAAAGCAAACAGCTTGTATTCTGGCATATTTCCTCATACTTGGAATCAGAAGCAGCACAGCAAGAACTACTCATTCTTGGACGAAAAAGTACACAGATATAAAAGATGAGCCCTTTTAGTAACTCACTGAGAGCAACCACCTAATGACTGGAAGTGTTTGGAGTATTCAGACTGGATGCAGCAGAAATAAAGGGCATAGGACGCCAGGAATGCATGCAAACATCTGGAGTACATACAACCTATACCTGTAAACTTCACCAAAAAAATCAGCTTGCTCTGCTCCTTATTTAAAACACTTTCCTTTTACAAAGTATGGGAAAACGATAGCAATATCTGTTATACCATTTACGATTAAGAAAATCAGGAGGTAGACAGCTTAGATCTATAAAAGTGATTTGATATATTTGGCAATCCAACCTAGCCTGCCTGCAATGAGCTGTTAAATGAAATTTTGCACAGCCATGCCATCAGGCTTTATTCACTTGCCACATTATATTCTGAAGGGTAAACCTGATGGCTAGTACTAATCACCTCAATTATTGCTAGAATTGTGTCAAAGTTTGGGATGAGATCAATCCTTTCTTAAATTGGGTGTGGGTGTGCATGTGATTTATAAATAAATAATTTGGAATCACCAACAAAAATGGTGAGAACTACAATACCAACAACTTGCCCTTTCTTAAGGGCACAGTAGATCAGCATTTTGAAAAATTCCAGGTGAGATCTTCCAAGGTTTTCTTTAAAAATAAATATATTTTTAAAAACAAACATACACAAAAAAATGTAGGGTTCCCCCCCACACCCACAATATTTGTTTGAACAAGTATCTTATGACTTTAAAGGAAAGTTCTTCAAATTATAGAGAAAAATGCCCTAAATTGCTCTCCTTGGGAACAACAGCAAGGGCACCAAGAATAGCGCTAGAATAAAGGACATAAAAAGCCTCAAATCTATCATGAGTTTCTGTATTTGGACAAGCTGCTGAATTTCTCTCACTTCAGTTTCCCTATTAGTTTCACAGGTCATAGATGAAATGTAACTCCTCAGCCAACACTTACAGATAAGAAGTAGGCATCAGAGTAATCCCAGCGTTTTCAACAGCAGTTACATGTTTTTGTCACACACAGCTGACTGAAGTGAACTCGCCAGGATTCCACAGTACCACGTATATGTCCAGATCACTGAGGAATTCTATACACTCTACAATTCTGTGCCCTCAAGCACAAAGAAGAAAAACAATCAAAAATTTAATTGAAAAAAATCAGTATTAAAATGTGAAAGGAGAAGAGTTTTCTTGTTCTGAACGCCACAGGGTTTTCCTTCTACACAACCCAGAAAGGACATCGTTGCCAGAATACGGTCTGGCTCACCCAAACTCCTAGTGTTGTTTAAACAATTCATTTCATTGTTTCTTTTAGCCAGAACTCATTGCGTTTATGTTTACATACTTTGCAGGGGCTACCACCCATGGAAAAAAAAGATGAGAATATACTCACATTATGGTATCTGTAAGACTCACTGAGTCTTTAATGACTTTCAAAGACTTTCAAGCAGAGTCTTGCTGTGAAAGCGATGCACAAAGTCAACAAAAGGTCCAGGTACAATATTCTTGCAATAAATTAAAATTACTAAAACGAACTTGTAGGTGTCTGACAGAGAATTGAAAAATACAACATATTTCTAGATAAAGTATCAACTGACAGCAGATGCAGCCCATGTGAACAAGACTGGACTCAGTGAAAGCAAGCTGTGCAAACTGAAAGAGACATTAAGTGCACGACATCCGGATGGTTCTTGTTCCATGAACATATTTTCTTTTCCCAACTTCCTGTTTTAAAGACAACGATACTCTAGATCCAGGGATGAAAGGAGAAATATTGTCTTGTTTGAGAGTCCCTAAAAGTTCCTGGTTTTAGCCACAGTAGTGCCTAAAATAAAAAACTTTTCAATAGAAATATAGAGATAACAAGAAATTCATTATATTATCGATACACATACAACCTAGACCCATTATAAGTTCATTCTAAGTTTTCAATGCATATTGATATATGGATGTTTTTACTTCAAGAATAAAACCTAACTTTTGATTACTCTTTGAATATTTGGCTGGCTTACGTAAGTCAAAAGCAGTGCACACATAGATTTGTTTCTGAATGGTTCATGTGTTTATAATCCAATTGGTTGGTTTTGCTCTTGATAAATTTACTGAAAAAAGAGAATGCCACCAAAAAACCCCACCCAGCTGTACTTAGTTGTGTTGTGATGATTTCTATTACAGTGGCAACTGCAGAATCCATCTATCTATCAATCGGCACCAGCAAAGGATAAAAGTAAAAAATTTAGGTTGAGTGCAACTGCCTTGCATCATCAAGAAAGAGACTCTGGAAATCCAACTAGAGATTGCTTGCTGTTCAGGTAAATGTTCTCCCAGGTGCATTCATTTTACAGGACCCTTGAAAGGCAGTTCCAGATGAGTGTGGGTGGCACCTGATGCTACATTCTCATGCATTTGCAGCTTTTCTGGGCTTTATGTAGGCATGAAGTTTCCCTTCATTTCTTTCCTGCTTCTTTGGCAGACAACCCTCAATTCAGTCTCTTCTGCACCATATAGCTGGCAAAGTGTCCTTCCTCATAAAGCCAGACAATTATGTCTACTTCAGTAACTTCATCTCTTTTCCACTGGTCATAAGCAGCTTGAGGTTCTTTTCCCTTCATGACAGAGCCTGCACACTTTTCATCTATTGCGTATTATTTATTTGCTGGTACTAGTTTTTTACTCTGTCCCAGCAAAGCTCAATGATGCCTCTGAAGTCCATAGTGTAAAAGTTATTTCCATGAAGTCAGCAACAAAAATGCAATAACCTCATCCAGTGTTCAGTGTCAAGAACACACCAAATTGGAAGCTCTGTAATTAAAAAGGGATGCTGTCAGGGAGAGAGAACTATATTTCTGAGCTGTGGAAGAAAAGAATTAAATGTTTACCCAGAAAATACTTCTGTTCACAGAAATCTAGATTTACTCTAACAGAATAGGATACTTAGGAGGTATAGAAACTTTTTGGTATGGCAACATAGGCAAAAATATTGGCATTTCTATCACTTTTCTCCACAAATTTGAAAAAAAACCAACCAACAACACAAAAACCAAAAACCATTTCTGTGGATCTTCTCAGAGTGTTGTTTGTTGATCCACTAAGGATTTGGAAGCTGTAATTCATATAGACAAATGCAATGCAGAATTGCAAAAATCAGACAACTGCAGCAATACAATCAAAAGCAGCATAACCAGCAATCAGGAGTTCAGTGATACTGAAGATTCAAGGAAAACATTAACAATTCAGCATGGGTTATATTTAAGCAAAATTTTCCATGATGCTGAGTATAAACCACAGACCTGAATACAGAGCTAGATGACTGGATTAAGAAGTCAAGGAAAGGAATAGAGTCTTGACTAGTAAAGTCATCAGAGAAACAAACAGAAAACAGCCACAAACCTTTCGCTTTTATAAAAACAGCACCACAAAGCAGAGGAAAAATAGGTATATGCATATATACTTATACAGAAGTATACACCTACATTAAAATTTAGGCCATGGTATTACAATATTATGGACCCATTAGGACTCAGGTGCTCTCTCAATGTTTATTTTTGTAATGGGGTTAATTATTACTTGACAGCACCTCTTTATTTTCTTCTATTATAAAATATCAACTTTCAAATTTAATAACCTACATTTTAGACACCTACACTGGGACAGACTATAATTCTACTGCTAGAGTGCGTTGTTTGTAGGGGGTGAGGGAACACCTTTCTGTCTGGGTGATATCCACTCCCCCCCGTCTCCGCTTATCTGTGATCTTTAAGAAAACGAAGGAAAACATGAGACGCTAATGTGCTATTCAGAGAGCAGCACTGTTTATTTTGTTTGTCTCTTACTATCGATTCCTCTATCCTTGGTCTGATTTGGTTAAGCTCTTCAGACCTATTGCTAAGCACAGCGTAAACCACCTCCTTCCTGTCCTGACCTTGCATGGAATAATGAGTATGTCCTTGAGGGAACAGGGACTGAGAGTGCCTTTGGCTGCATTTTACTTTTGAAAAATGAAAGAAAGAAAAAATCTTTTGGATGTCTTACTTGTAGTTGTCGTACCTGTGTCGATTTCCTGAGTGAGGTAATGACTCATTTCCCAAATCTGAGATTTCTGATAACTCCCAAGTCAAGTGAGATGCATTTAGCATATCCTCATTTGCCAGTTGCAGATCCCTTTATCTTGCTAGCCACATCATTTTGATAGCTTGTGTTCAAAGTTACTTGGTGAATTATGAAAGAAGACTAAACCACATGTATTTTAGCTGAAGTCTAAGGACACATTAAACATCCGAGGACACACCAAGATGTCTGGTTTTTTAAACAAAGCAGTGGCTGATTAAGGTAACTAATTTGTGTTAAAAAAAACTAGTATAGGCACTTGCCCCATATTTAGTCCAGTCTACAAATAAAAAGTCAGTCACATATTTAAGCATTGAATCACAGACTGAATTAAAGAAAATAATATCCCTTACTCACTGTAATCTCTATCATATAGCAATTATCTATACTTACTATAAATAAGAGCAAATCAACTGAAGAAGTGAAGAGAGTGCAATAAAGTGTGTTAAAAAAATCAAGTGCAAGCTGCCATGCAGTTTTAACGTGCTCCTGTAACCCAAACCTCTGCACAAAGTGAGGACACCTGTAGCTCAAAAGGTTAAGCTGCAGCAGTTGAAGGTTGCTTGACTTCTGCATGGAAGCACCCACAGATCAAAATGTTTTCTGCCTTGGAGCTCACCGACTTTGCTTCACTTAGGGGACAGACTTCAGTTTTCTCAAGTACTGCGTGGGGGTAAGTCCCAGCACAGGCAAAGGCAGCAACCTGAGCAAGGGAACTGTCAATGGCTTTTGTATTCAGTACTTCATGGATGTTGCAGTGGATAAAAAGGTACTCTAGCAACAAAAGGTAAAGAAGTGCCAACAAACTCATCACAAATGTCTCTCCAGCAGTCAGATTCACTGAACTTAGGAAGAGTCCATTAGGTTTCAAAAGTGCAGAGTAAGTGCAACTACCACCATGTTAGTAACAGAACAAGGGGAAAAGTGGGGAGGTAACTTGGAGATGGGTGGTTTTATATAAGCCAGATTGGTCAAGGACTAAACTAGGAAATTAAATTCAAAGCAAGTATGAATTGAGGAAAATTGAATCTAAATTTGGACAGAATGACATGGCCTTTGAAAGCTAGCGGAGAACTTCAATTTTATTTCATTTAGTTATATTTAAATTACCTACATAAAATAACTGATTGGCTGTTTAAGCCCCTGCCTCCCACAGCATTTAAAAAGTCAGAACAAACTGGAAAAAAAACCAAACAAAACAAAGAGAAAAGGCAACTTCACCAACTCAAAAAAGGTCCATTTGAGGAAGATAATTTTGTGATGTCTAATAATGCCTAAAAACCTGTGTTTAATTGAACAACACAACACAAATTTATCTTGGGGGAAAAAAGAAAGCTTTGATAAGAAAAAAAAATACCCTCATAGTCTCATTTAAATACTAGCAATCTTACCTAAATGAATGCAATTCTCTATGCCTACAGGCAGTTTCCTTGGAACAATAATTTCAATTAATGATGTGTCATTACTGAACCAGATAGTCATTGCACAATCTGTATAAAACAAACTTGCCCTCCTATGAATGCCTCTTTCCAAAGAGATGAAGTTATTCTACAAAGAAATGAAGAATAAATAAGACATTTGGCCAAAACACAAGATAATAGTCCCTTCACTATTATGAGAAATAATAATATTAATAGCAAGGCAACTCCTTAGTACCTGGTCAGAACCACTCTTAAAATGCAAGTGGCGGCTTCAAATAAGAGACATGGTTGTTTAGACTGGAGAAGAAAAGAATGATGAATGCTTGTTCAAGGGAAAAGTGTCTGCATTGTGGTTTTCAGAATGGCTACTATTTTGATTAAAAGTCTGAAAATTAACTTTAGACTGAAAAGAAGAATTACAACAGTTGAAACTAAAAAAAAAAAAAAACTAAAAAATTAAATCTCCCAAACAAAGTCCAAAATTCTGCACATTGAAAACATTGGAAAGGCTTCCGAAACCAACAACTGCAAGCCAGCCAGACACAAACCCAAACTACCACATCTGCCTGCATGAGCAGGGGTTTGCAACTCAGCAGGAGTCCCGGGTTTCATTCTTGGAAATGGGCACATTCTTCTCTTCCACGCTTTTAAGTCACTTTTCCAGTTAAGTCTGTAGTTTATTAGAAATCTTAATTCTTATTCCTATGGAAGACCTATCATATTTATAAGGTTGTAATTTAAGCAGTTTTGCTTCTCAAAGGAAGTTTTATGTCTAACGTTAATTCCACTGAATCCATTTCACTAAGAAAATGAGTGATGCAGCTGCCAACTTCCATCAGCAAAAGAATTGCTTTTTTCATTCTTCTGCTTTAATATAATTTGTGGTAGTCAGTTATAGAGTTATGGGTCTTCAAATACTTCATAAGTATTTTCAGCAGATCTCTTAAGGAAATTTTTTATAGCATACCTTTTACAAAGTATTCATAAGATGTGAAATTACTTCATTTCCCAGCAACATAGGACATCAGCAATCACATCAAAGTAACCCTCATAAAAGCTTGTTTAGTTGAGAGATAAAAGGATACAACTGTCTCATCATGTAAATCATATCACTATCAGCAAGTAAGGAAAAGGCATTTTCAAAAACTGTGTGTAAATAACATCACGATGCATAAATGGCATTTGAACCCTTCAAGATCTGTGTTGTCCTTCACCCTTACACACCGGTATCAGCAAGTGTTTTGTGCATGCACAGGGCTTTTTTTTAAAATAAAAACACCTAGGTGAGCTGTGGTAAAATTACATTAGGCTAGCATACGTGAACATCATAAAAGTAACCGAAAGGGATGACTGAAATAAAAACAAAACCAGAAACAAAACTTTTATTTGGTATATAGTATTTGATATATTCCAAATTGTTTTGCAAGTTCTCTAGTTACCCACTTCTTTTAAAGGGGAAAAAGTTGTTTATATTTTCACTTGTAAAGATGTTATTTTATTTCCCATTCATTTTATATGTATTATTCATTGCTAGGTAAAACGTCAGGTTCTGTTGCATTTCATTTCCTCAGAAGATAATTTAGTTTTAAGAAAACAAGTCTCTCATTAAAGTTGACTTAGAAGTACCAGTCTCTCTGCAGTATCTTCTTCATCTACGCACAAAAAAAAGGCTAATATTTTTAACAGCATTGTGTATGAGATTTTACATACATACCTAGTCCTACACAGTATTAACAGTAATAGTTCAATATCTAATTTAACTTATGTCCCAACCAACATTCTTACACCCTAACGACAAAGCAGTACAAGGATAAATATGGAGCAGAAAAGATTTCAAGAGGAATAATACAGCATTTTCCTCCTTTTTCATGAAAAGACTAAAAATGTAGAGAGCTGCCAGAAAACACTAACCAGCTTTTATAATTTATTAATATTTCTTTAAAGTAACAACAAAAGCTAGACAAGTACAAAGAATTATAATACTGATTTGAGTATTGTCAGAAAAGATTCTTTTGCTTTGCTTTTTTATTGTCGTCTTATAAAACCGTCAGAGAAAATGTTAAATCTAGCAGCAGTTCTAGGCCTATTTGCTAAATTCATTTGCTCTGAAAGTCATTACAAGTGTTTCTTACATCTGCACCGAAATGCTCTGCTTCTCAAGTCAGCCCTTTCATTCCACAATGGCCAATTTCACATCCTCTGTCCTTCAGCACACGGTATTTGCTTTCACTTGTACATTAACTTTTAAGTAATGGGGTTTTTAGCACCAGTTTGGACATTAAACAATTATACAGAATGCACATTTATTTTATGCCTAGGTCTTGCTTTCCTTGGAAAAATCATTCTAGCAAGACCACCCCTATTAGCAGTATTTTTCAGAGTACAATACTCCCTGACCCGGTTCTTTTGGATATTCCATATGCGGAGGGTATAATGTTTAATATCAAATATATGTATTTGAAGATGGCTGTTGTTACACCGGATTTCTGATTTAGCACAGTAATACAAAATATGTTGCATAACACAATACAAATGTAAGTTACACTTGGCAATATAGATACCAAGTGAAGTACACAGTTCAATCACAATCCCACTGTGATTCCCATTGCCAGTCGCCAGAACATGCTCACCATCAGGGTGCTGGGCATCCCCAGTCACTGGGAAAGAGCACATGGGTTGAAGCCAGCTCAAACCCATTTCTCTTTTCAGTTTTTATACTCTTAGGTTGGGCTGAGCCATGCCACCTATTCACTCCCCCTGTGCTGGTCTGGCTAACTCAGGGAGACACACTTTTTTAACAAACTCAGAGAGAAGTACTGACACCACCGGTTGATCCAGTCCGCTGCTGATATCTGTTTGTCTCAAAGAAAGGCCACCCTCTGGAACCCTTTGTGATGAGCTGAAGTCAGCACATCGCAAAAGCTGGGGTCAGTCATATCCTACACCATTCTCTGAGCTTCACTTCACCCTGGCCCATCTCCTCTGAGCCTACTTCCATTTCAGAGGTCCATTTCACAGTATGCTAGCTTTTTCGTTCATGTTTTCACAATATTTAGCTTCTCATGTAGAGGAAGTGAAATCCTTTGTCAACCATTCAAAAGCAGTACTCCCTACCCATATATTTCTGTGGTGTCAGATTTCTAGGATAGGAATCGCAAAGCAAGCCACAGCAGTTTTGATTTCTGTCTACTTGAATTATTTATATAGTTGTCATTTCTAAGTGAAATACCTTCGTACATTCATTACACAGATAATATGTGCCTAATTTATCAGATGAAAGACAGATTGAATCATACAGCAGAGTACATGTTACGTACAAAGATCTGTACTTCCAGTGTAAATACAGCCACCACTAGCCTAGGAATAACCACATGTACTTTGCACTGAAAGTAGATTTATAACAGAATCTCACCAAGTCATGGGCCATATTTCTGAAAACCTTTGTATCTCCAAGTAACAAGAGTAGAGGAATTAAACCTCACACTGCACAACTGAAAGAAACAAAACAAGAATTGTTTCTTTTTTCAGTTGAACAACAAGGAGTTGGACTTGGACTTCTCATTATAGATAAGCTATCCTGTATCAGTAGGAGCAAGCAACATATCCTGATCTCAGCTGCCCTCAGCCAGCTGAGACTACATCTCATTGTGACAGGAACTACATTCCCTCAAGAGCAGGTATTCAGTGCAGTGGGACAATTCACATCCAAGACAGTACAATCTGTTTTAGAATGATACCTAAAGCTTTGAAGATCATCTCTGGCTGTTTCCCATCCCTCCCAACCCCCCTGCTATCTGAAATATCACCCAAAAGCACTGGATAAGTGCATCAAAACTATCATTTTTTAATAGTTAAAGTATGGCTTTCTAGAAGACATGAAACACCTATTTACTCTTTATTGAGGTAATTTTATTTTACTCTGGTTCTGTAACTTAGATCAAGTCCAAATTTCTTTAAACCTGCCTCTTCATGTTGCCGGAAGGACACAAAGATGATGATGATCAGGCAACCACAAGTGAAAGATTCAGCATGACTTAAGAAGTTGCTAAGTCTCAGCTGAGACAAGTGAGATGTACCAGCCACCTTCCCAGAGCAAGGCAAATGCAAAGCACAGTGAGTTGGACCAGACCACCACCACCACGGGTTAAGGGCATCTGTTCAGCTTGGTGTTTTCACTGGACCAGGAACAAGCCATGGTGGCTGCCATTACCAAATCACAGCTGAGGGGTGGTAACTTTTAAAGATGTCATGAGACAACTGCTTGTGATCTTTTGCCCACACACATTTGTCCAAAGACTTAAAGGCCTGGTATTCCCTTGACATTAAGCTAGGAAAAATGTTTTCTAAGGTTGCTTTGTAATTAATTGGATATAAAAATTGATATAAAATAATTCGTTGAAAGATTTAGAGTACAACAGTGCATTCATGAATGTAACCAAAAGGGAAGTTAGCGCATGTGAGAAGCAGCCCTGCTCTGTCACCTTTCAGCAGATCTCAGAAGTATTGCATAAAAAAATAAAAGGCTTTCTATATCATAGATATATTGAAACTACCCAATTCATTTCCACATTTTTCCAATTATCCAGTCCAACATTTCTGCAATTCCAAGATAACTCTCAAGATAAACTTTCAGGGATTTTGTTGTTGTTGTTTTTGATGGTTTTTCTGTTGTGTTTTGGTTTGTTCTGGGTTTTTCTGTTGTGTTTTGGTTTGGCTTGTGGTTTTTTTTATTTGTGTTTACCAATTGCTAAAGTGGGTAACAGAAAGAAAAAGCAAACCTCTTTCATATGAAAAGAAGGCATCACCATGCTTCTTTACACTTATAACTTAAAATACATCTTTACTGCAAAAATTACACATATATGGAAATCTATAAACTCCAATTCATACACTTGCATTCACGTGTCTGTGTATTCCATATTACACTAACATGCATTATTGGCCTCAGCTATATGTGCATTAGCACTGAAAATTATTTATTTATCTTGATTTAGAGACAACCATTCAAAAACCATCCTTCCACATACAGCTATGGAATTGTCACCTACTTTCTCTTTTAATGGCAAATTTCAGAGGAAAAAGGTTCTTTCAGACTACCCTATTAGATGATTGAATTACTTGCAATTTTATGCTGTTAAAAGCTATCTCACAGGCAAGTCCTAAAAATGCTTGTTCTGCTGCCCATTTTCACTAATTTTTGCAAGCATACAAAACATGTTGGCTTCTTTAACCATCCAGATCACAGACTATTGACTTTCTACTGAATGCTCCCACTCCAGTTGTGACGCTGTTGCACTCCGGTCAGAGACTCGGGTGATGATCTTTGTTCAAATTCTCAGGAACAGAATTAAGACTCAAAACTGAGCCAAGCCCCAAGTAGCTTTATTTGCCTGAAAACTGGTGTGCAAATAAAAAGGGGGAAAGAGAGAGAGAGAGAAAAGGGGGGAAAAGTTACAACCGAACATTGTTGCCCTATCAGTTTGTTTCACTGTCTGGTCTGGTAGGATAATGCCCATTTTGTCCTTGCATTTCTTCCGTACATCCCATATCACACCGCTTGCTTTTGTCGCTTATACTGGCTGTCTTATTACATATTCATTAGTTTCCATGAAGCCTGGGGGTCTCAGACCCCAGGTCTGGGTGTATGTGTTGGGGTTAGATTAGACTCCTCGAAATTGGCTCCGCTTATGAAAATGGGGAAATTCTAAACTTGCAGCCCAGCCATTTTCCACCTCTGGGCCCATCTTCACGTGGTGCATTGCAGTTGGCATTTCCATCCGGGCAGGATGGATCTGCAGGAAGCGGTGCCAGTGGTGCAACAGCAATGTTGAGACAATATTTGACAAAATCTCTGACAGAAGCATTTCCCACAAACACACTCTAGTATCAATCTAAAATTTGCTGTGTCAATAACAAGTCCTGCTAGCAACTTTCTGCTACTAAATAGCAGAGAGTAAACATCAAACACTTGATCTATACAAATGAACTGAGTTTTTTAAATTAGCATCAGGAGGAACTCTTACAGTCCTCCCATAAGAGAAGGAAATTAAAGTGTTATGAGTATGCGCTGTTCCTTGCATAACTATGAATAAATAAAATTCTAAGACACCATTTCGAAGACACAGATTTTGAGCAGTGGGAACAGGCAGAGAAGAGGGAACTCCACATAGACTGGAGGGAAGTCCAGGAAAGTGGCTAGCATAGCCTTTGTTGGATGTCCTGACACAAAAAACACTTGGTACTTTTGGAGATTAGAGTATCTTAAATTGAAGTAATTCAAATGCCCTCATTATGCATTCAAAAAGGCAAAACAGACCTTTCTCATTAGAGAGATGAAAAAGTTCTGGGCAAAGCATTTTATTAAAGTATAAAATTAGCTTGGCATGCTGAACTATTAATTGGCAAGTTTATCTAAACATCATTTCTACATTTGTGTTATAGTATATTTAATAGTGTTACTGACACTTTTTATACCAGAATTAAATATTTTTATCTATTTTGTTAAGGAGGCCATCAATATTATCTTAAAATATGTATAGTTAATCGCTGATGGTTCAATAGGTAATGATTTAATGACTTCATATGTCAGTGCTATATGCATTTTTGACTCTCCCAAAATGTAGTAATAATTTGTAATAGAAATAATGGTGATCCTCCCCACAAAAATGTCTTTGAGCCACCAAAAAGACAAGACAGTGAGAGCAAAAAAACCTATTTTTGAAATCTTTTTGGTAGTTGAACTAGGGTCTGTGAACAGATATCCATTTAACAAATTACAATTCTTAATTATCAGCTTCATTCTTTGCTGTTATCCAAGTGATCAAGACTGAAATTAGCATCATCTGCCTATTTATCTGCTCACTCTGCTGCTAACCTGGATGTGCAACTGAGAATTTCTCCAGAAATCCAGATTTCAGTTCAGCACCTTTCAGAATGCATTAAATAAGTTCACCCCAAAAAGGGAATAAATGTCAGGAAAAAAGTTTTTGAAAATTTAGATTCTAGTTACACTTGACAACTTAAAGAGGAAATTAGTTTGATTTCATTCCTTTGATGAGTGTAGTTTTAAAGCAATATATTTCAGTCCTGGCAACATTAATAGATGGTTCATTCATTTGTCAGCATGAATTTTGGATTTCAATATTACTCTATTGCAACAGCACCACAAAAAGACCAGCACACATATATATAACTCCCAATAATATTTTGCAGCATCCTTCTTCAAAGTACTTAATCAAATGCAATGGGGCTTAATGGAGCATCACAACTGTCCAGCTGCTCCTAAATACTAAACCTGCATGGCTACGAGTGAAAATTTGTCAAGGCTTTGAACCTATAATCAGGTGTGTGCAGTTTAAACCAGCAGCAATTGCAGCCTGCCTACCCGTAGTACAACTCTACCAAGGCAAGAGGCAGGTCATTACACCTCAAACTTGAGATTTCCAGGGTACAATGGTTCCCTTACCTTCTTGGAAAGTACAGTCCATTGCTTTAGTATAAAACAATTTCCTTCCTCTTTTTGTACATGTTATAGTATAGCAGTTCTTCTACATCTAAGTTTATTAAGAGCTTGCATGAAGAAAAGTAAAGTAGTAATTGATCTATTAGGTAACATACACAACTACATATTCCAGAGGAGGATCAGTTCAGTTTTGGTGTGTGTTGAAAATTATTTCTTCTATGGTGTATAAAGAGAATAGAATTAATTTTGATCTCTGACTTCTTATTTCAGATATTTTATCAAGTGCATGGAGGATATATACAGAAAAATAGTTATTTACATTGAGAAACTGTCATACCTATAGGACAGCCAAAGTAAGATAAGTTCAGAGCTTTCAAACCTGATTGTCTGCCAGTGTATCCAAGAACAACTTTCTTTGCAATCTGCAATTTTGATACGAAGGACTAACAGGACTTCCATTTAAATAAGGTCATATTGTACTTGCTAACCCAATAACTAAGGAAAAATTGCCATAGAACTAAGCTGTGAGACAAAGTGGCTTAATTTTATAAAGTAACAATGAACCTGAAACAAATACTACAAAGATTTTTCGTTACATACCCTGCACAGTGACATGTTTGTAACATTCGCTTTCATTATTTAGTTATCCAAAAAACCTGATATTCAAATAACGCATTTCTGTGTTGCATACAGATTTATTCTTGATGACATAATTCCTTAAGTATTAGATTTTAGAGAAAATAATTATTTGTAAGTCGAAAAATAACAATTCTATTTATGAATGTGACGTGAAAATTTGTAAACTGCTGTGAGAGCAGAGACATAAGATTAAGATCAACTCTTATTTGTCCATCTGCCCTTGTACATGAAGGATACAGACACATTTGAACTTCCGGAGTAGCTTAAAATATTGCAGCCCCACATATGAAATGCGTGTAGAGGACTGTGTGAGCTTGCTTCAGAGCAAAACATCAACTTAAACCTATTTTAATAAGAGAAAAAAGACTTATAACACCAAACTGCCCAAATAACCTTTTAAAGCCATGTTCGTTTTCATGCATCTGACATTCCAGATGAAAGGAGTTTACACTAACAAAACCGGCTGTGTGCCAAGAGAGACCAGGAGTGCTCACGTAGGAGCTGATGTGTTTGCAGTGGGACAATGGGCAACTGCAAAGTATTATTATTGTAGTTAGGGGGCAGGGGATGGGGAAGAGCAAAGTATAATTTAAGAGACACCTGTGCAATAGCCTTGTGAGCATTAACTGTCTCTTATCCTTCCCAAAATTCTTAGAAGTCACTCATAAGATTACCCCCAATACTTTGGATGAATGCATTCCAGGTGTTTGGGCGTTTTGGTTTTGTTGTCTGTTTTTTTCCCAAATGCTTGATCCTCATAATTTCATGATTCTGTAGCTGGCATTCTCCCTCTGTGACTGAAAGACTGAGATGGAGGAGAAAAACGTGCAGGATACCAGAAAGCACCACAAGTAACACTCCTGTGCATATCTTTGAAGCATTGAGGATTTGCAAAAGAACAATGGGCAGCCAACCAAATTTTCATGAATAGTGAATAGCACTAGCTTCAGAAATAGTAGCAAACACAAACTTGAATCTTTTATGAGCACTTTTTTTTGTTCATCAGATGGACTTCAGTCATTTGGAACCCTCGGAACAGTGAAGAGGAAGATACATGATAGTGAAAGGATTTATATCCCTGATCTTCCCAAGTCAACACTTAGAAGTTTTACCAGTATTCTTTTACTCCTTTTTTTATTGTGTTATATAGAAACCTCTCTTGTATTCTTTTCCTAGCTTCATTTGCACAGTTTTACTTGTAACTTCTTGCCTGATGAGACCAAATAGGCCTCGAGATGGTCTGTCAAGCTTTCTGTGTATGTTCCTGATAACAGTGGTTCAAGACATTAAGATAAGCGCCAAAGAGGACGTCAGTGTCAAGACAAGAGCACCTGGGAGCTGGTTTAAACTGACACTCCAGGGCCGAAGGATGGATGAGCTAACACCGGGACCATACATGGCCAAAGGAAAGCCAAAGCTCAACTAGGGGACAGTGTGAGGAAGACTAAAGGATGATGTAAACGACCACCAGGTGACCCTAGTAGACTTAGTGCACATGCGGGAATGAGCAGACACATATGTTAATGCTTTCTTGGAAAACTAATGAAAGTATATACAGTTTCCCAGAAAACTAATGCATAATCATGTATCTGCTGTATATATGCTGTTCAGGAAGTTACACAGGTACTCACATATGGGAGGAGTGATCCCATGTGAGTCCGACATCATCAATAAAAGATTATCTGTTCAACAGTAATATGCTATTGGGTTCAAAGTCTTTGTTTCAATAGTATACCACTTAAGCCAGGTTTATGGTATTATTTAATTGAAATCAAATGGTATTTCATCATTTTATTATTAATTTCTAATAATGGAATGTAATGTTTGAGTTTACAATGTGTATGTGAACTTAAATACATAAGCATTGACTCATGTATACCAAGATTCACAAATTGAAGATTCTATAGAAACCTGATTTGTTTTTGCGATAGTACACACAGTTTGTACAAGAGTTGAGTTGCTATACAGAAGTGAGAGTACTACTGAATGCAGAGAAACAAACATTTTCCTCTTCATATTGGAAAGCATCTCAAAGGAACATATGAGTGAGCTATGTACTACAATAGTTCAGAGAAAATCAGTTTGATCAGGTGCTTAAACATCAATTGTGTCTTTTAAAGTCTTGCCCTGTGCCCACTAAGTGCTGTACAAGCACCTATATGGCAGACCACCTCACTAGAACAAAAGGTCAGTTAAACATAGTTGCTTTGTTACATGTAGATTCACTGAATACTTTCTTTTGGATTTTTGGAAGTGAACTTGCATCTCCAAGTTTTACTGTAAACCCTTAGGTTAAATAAACAAAAAAATTAAATGAGAAATCCCATCAATTATACTGACTTTCTTTGCGTGTTTACGTTATTCCACAGATGTTTCTTGATTTGGGCACACAACCCTTCAACCCAGTCATGCTTTAAACTGAGGAAACATGCTTTATTCTTTTTAAAATAAATTTTCATAAAAATCCATTAGCACTGTATGTTTATACACAGAAGAAATCAGGGAAATGAGTTTGGTTTTAACCAAATGAGTTTGGTGCTGTTATTAAACACACATTCAGTTTAGAAAGGGAGGCGAAGGGAAGAGGTGATTTCTGAGGAGTTTGAAAGTACTAATTAAGAGAAAAAAATAACTTCAGCACAGCTCTAAGTCTACAAGATCACCCAAGAGAATGAGATGATTGCAACACTTTCCTCTGGTTGTTTCTAATGGTTATTTTAATTTATTTTGTCTTTCATGACCTTTCACAGTTTTTAAGAGAAACTTTTTTCGTCATTTTGTTTCCCATCTCGCATATGGCGGTGACTAAATTTCTGAGAAGGATCGAGTCCTGTGTACCAAGCTGCTGCACAAATAGAGGGGTAACTTCTCTACAACACAAAGCTGAAAAATTTACTAAACTCACAAAACTATACAAGAGTGGAAGGCAGCTCAGCAGGATCCCACAGAAGTCCAGTAAATGTTTCTTCAAGATTCTAACAATTTTTAACAAGGGACACTGAAAACACTTTCTGAAATTTGTTTAGAGCAAACAAAGGCTCCAGTGGGGTTTGATTTCAAAAGGGGTTGCCCTGCATTCCTTGACTCCTAAGCTGAGCCCAGAACAGTTCAAAACTTTCCCCCGCCAAGAGAGCAAAATTTTCAGTTGACCATTCATTGCTGAAACTGAAGACAAATGACAACAGGCTTGCAGTCTGCAATGCCTTTGTCATCCAGAGCAAAAGTTTCAAGCAAACACATCTGTGATATAGTTCTAATGCAAATATTAACCAGTCCTCTCCAACTGAAGTGCCTATTGGCAATTCTGTGAGTACTTCTCCTCAGTCTTTTTATATACAGCCTAAGGACTTCTACAAACTCTTTCTATCCCTTCAAAGGTTTATTAAGTATGTGATGAATAAATCTGACACTTCCAATTCTAAACTTACTTTTTGTTTTGATTGCTGCAGGATCTTGTATCCATGGCAACTTTCCAGCACTCAGAAATGATTAAAGAAGTGATGGGTTTATCTAAATAGCCATGCTGATGGGGAAAATTGTTTTTTCTGAAATAGCAACCTTGACAGGTACTGTAAGTTTCCTTGACGAGTCAGTTTTCCAACACAGCAAGTAATAAATTCTCAAAGAACACACAGTGGTCAGCTGAATGCTCAGTTCACTTCTCCTCTCTAAAACAAGTCTCTAATTAAGTATTCCTGGAAATCAGGAATTCAGGGATTGAAGGAATTTTTCTAAGCAGAGCACTATAGTGCACAGATCTTGTTGAAGGTTTGAGCCACATTTGTCTCCAAATATGAATATATTTTTATTTGCTTTGGAGTTTAGGACCATCATACTTATTTATTAAAAGTAAAAACCACCAAAAGTTTTCGTTCAGGCATAGAAAAATGTTCAAATTAATTACATAGCGTGATAGGGCTCTGAGCAACGGGATCTATTAACATTGTCCCTGCTTACTGTAGGGAGTTTGGACTGGATGATCTTTAATGTCCCTTCCGACCCAATACATTCTATGATTATATTCTATGATTCTATACCAAAATACTTCAATGAGTTTATTAAATAAGAGTGGAGGAGAGGATAGCAGAGGTAACAAGACGCCTTTTCCCCGACTACTATTTGTCCCTGGGTCAGTAACAGAAGAAAGCCAAGGCAGAATCTGAATTTCTTTCCCTCAGCCTACAACACAATGGTTAATCCAGAGAATCCAGTTTGGGTAAAGGAAATATATTTAGTTATTTGAGATTACCTATATATGTCCACAGCCCACCAAAAATAAAGGGAAACCGGCAGTATTTCTGTGTGTGTGTGTTTGGAAAAGGTTACAGAAACCCACAGACTGATCCAGTTAGCGTATGGGTGGCAGGGAGCGAAGCTGTGTTTTAAGACCAAGAACAAAAGCAGCTCTACTAAATGCAAATGTTTTCCATATTCCAAGGATATTAAAAGGAAGAAAAGGAATAAATGGCAGGAATAAGCAAGAGGAAAAAATGAGCAACAAGAATAATTTGCATTTATGGGGCAATAGAATCTATTACTTGAAGGTGGAAAAAAGTTATTTGGCTTAGCTTGTGTTATTTCAAATTTAGGTCCTTTTCATATTAGCTACAGCCGTCACAGCAAAGAAGCCTTCAACTGTTAAACAGTCTAGAGGTAAGCTAGATTATTAATGAGAAAGAACAAAGCCTTTTAATAACTTGGCTCCCCATCCCTCTTCCTCACTACTATTCATTAATGAAACTATGCCTCAACCTGACAAATGGACACAATAGCAAATTCCTAATGCACGGAAAGCAATCTGCACATCTAACATACCTCAGAGTTTTGGCACATATGCTATTTGCTTCAGTAAACGAAGGATTTTCAGTAAATGAAAGACTTTACACACAGAATTTCTTGCAAACTCGCTTAAACATTGTACCTACTTGATGAGTTCAGATGAAATGTGTCTTTTGTTACTTAGAAAGCTCAGTATGGTTTAGTAATTAGAAAAATTACATATTTCTATGGCTGCCTGTTTTCTGAGCTAGAGTTCAAAAGCTAAAGTACTGGGAAAAAATAGTATTAAGAGAAGTTTGTTGACCTAAGAGAAGGCACAGACCATTTTACAGGCTACACAAAACCAATTCTGGCCCAGCAAGGTGGAACTGTGTTGGTATAACATGAGCTGCAAATATTCAGTTTTATTGAAAATAATTGAAGAAGACAGTCTACACAATTATCTTGAGCAAATTTGTGTGCTGTTGTTATAAGCTGAAAACTATGTTTTATGCAAGGCTTCATACTCATAATTTTGTTCTTACACAGAACAGACTTAATTTTATAAGACACTTTGAACTGAAGAAACAGTAAAATCCCAGGCAACCTTTTGAGAGAAAACGGTCCTCCCTGACTCTTGCCATTTTATTTAACAAAACACCTTATGGTTGGATTTAGGACGTGTGGGAGGAAGGAGAAACATTCCTCAAGGAACTTCTAACATATGGGTAGCTTTTTCCCATTCCACCTCAAGGACCTCTACCTCCATTCCATGCACTGAAGCTCCTCCAGCCCCATAACACAACAGATTCAGGGCCATGTCACCCCAGCCCAGGGGTTCTGCCTGCTGAGCCCAAGGCCCTGCACAGCACTAGCTGCTTCTGTTTAATTAAGAAGTCAATGTACTCAACTTGAGTTTGCAAGTTTTTGGGACAACTGGTCTAACCTAGCGTTGTGGTTTAACCTGGCAGACAGCTAAACACCACACAGCCGCTTGCTCACTCCTCCCCGAATGAGGGAGAGAATTAGAGGGGAGAGATAGCAACACTCACAGGTTGAGATAGGAACAGTTTAATGACTAAAATAAACCAAACTAAAATAATAATACCACCACCACCACTAATGAATTGTAATAAAACCAGGAACAACGACAATAAAACAAAGTTATACTTGGCTCATACAGCACTTTATGGCCGTGCACCAGTGAAATTGCAGCAGGGAAGGGGTAAGCCTTGGGAACTGAATGGCAAGCGAGACCCTCCAGGGACAACAACCATCAAAGTAAGAGAGGGCACCTACAGCAAACTCCCCAATTAATAGTCAGTGTGACCTTTATAGTATGAAATACTTGCTGTTGGCCACCGTTGTCATCTATCCTGTGCGTTCCCTCTCAACATCTTGTGAGGAAGAAGCTGGAAAGACAGGTGCAGCACAAGAAATTGAAAACGGTCCTTGACTTAATGTGAACATTGCTTGGCAACAACCAAAGCATTGGTGTGTTATAATCTTATTCTCAGCATAAATCCAAAACAAAGTCTCACGAGCTACTATGAAAAATATTAACTCTATCCTAGCTAAAACTAAAATGAAGTACTTGCCTACTTGTTTTTACTAAATTGAACACTGCAATCGTCTCAGAAATGCAGGTGCCCTGAATAGAAAATTGATTTTATGATTCTATCCCAACAAAACCAGGACACCCAGTAAGATATGCAAGAACATGTCCAATTAGTTATAAGAGTAGTCCTAATTACTCTAACACTAATTGGGATTATTAGTGGCTATCCCCACTATTTAAATGCAAGCCTTTTCCTGTTTATGCTACTCATGGCCCTGTAACCACAAAGACTTCAATAATTTACATCCATTTGGTGGTAAATTGAACCCAGAAATTATACGTAGGGTTGGAAGAAATTTAACTATCAGCATTCATTCTTTCCTTCCTCTTAGTGATACAAGACAGAATATCATAAAATATATTTACTCCCAAGTTAGTACCAGCACAGTATATGTAGAGATTTCTGCATCCCAAATAACCAGAAGAATCAAGGAAATAACCTCACACTGATATCTCTTCTTCTAGACATACATTAGACTTCTCTTCACTCTTATTTTAAAAATCCAAGTCATTTTTGACAGCTTTCCTGTTTGCCATGTTTCTGTGACTACTAACACTGACACAATAGGGATATTTTGTACTCTGCTTATAAGCAAATCCTTTCAGAGATTCACATACGTACAGAAGATAGTTATTCAGAACCCAGATCTAGAATCTGGTCCCAAAGGACAAGGATCGTTCTCAGCTGAGTAGGAAAGAACCACTCCTAAACTACTCTGATAGATTTTCCATATGGTTTACACCCTTTGTGAGAGTAAAGCCAAGATCTCTAGAGGATTCTCCCCAGACAAAGTACAAGAGTCATCCCCCCAGAAGTCATTATCCCAAATTTAGGTCACTCCCTCGTAACACCAGAGGTTCAAATCTTTGAGTAACAATTTGGAACCTAAGCCCCACATCACAGAACATCAGCTCAACTGATGTTTAGCTCACCAACTCTTTTAGGGTATTCCTTTTACCTTCCTCCATTTTGGCCACCATTTTCTCCTTTGCATAGGAAGCTTCTGCCCTGATAAAAGATTCATCTGAAGTGCCGTACCTGCAATCCTGCTTGGAAACCCCTTCCTCTGTTCAGGTTGATAAAACTGTAGCAGAGAGGTGACCACAAGAAATTCACACTCTCCAGTACTGCTGTTAAAGAACAGACTGTATTTGAAAAGGAGTCTAAGGAGTACACGTCATGACATGCAAACCAGATACCACTTCTGTGTTTTCAGTAGAATACAAAGAGGAGAAGGCAACTATACCTAACTCCTCCTATAAATACACATGGCCCCATACACAGGAACAGACAGGGTCTATTGATCCATCTATCCAGTGGTGGAGCTACTGCCAAAATTTGCTCACAGAATAGATAGCAGATGTTTGTGTTCTTGGCCAAAACTAACAATTTCTACCCTATAAGCCATTCATAATTTTGTGGTCATGTACATATCAAACTCTTGTTACTCTTTCCGGGTAGATATCCTAAAGGATGTCTTGGTTGCAACACAAAACACCATCCACTGCTCACTGTCAGAACTATATTGATTAATGGATGGTACCTTTGTGTTTCCCAGCTTTTAAAGGATCCAGCATAAAGTGAGTTGTGCAGAAAGGGAGTTTATAAAGCTCACTTTGCTCTGGGTGTTTTGCTGGTTACTGCTAGTCTTGAACAGTAGCAAAAGGAGGCCTTCAGTTTATACCATTTATACTGGAAAATACTAATTAAAATCAGATAGAGGTAGAACTGAAAATTTAACCTGCTGTTCAGATCCATGGAGTACATGGCTGCTTTGCTTCTTTTCTGCTTTCAAGGACAGCCAAAAACCCTGTGCCTCTGTTTTATCACACTTTTATTTCAGTACCTTCTGGTATCTCCCATTCATCCAGTCTAAACATAGAGGTCTACTTAATTAAGTTTGTGTGAAATATCTTATAGATAGGAAAAAAGAATACATAAAAGATACAAGTGTTTAAAATTATGAAGAAACAGAAGGCAGACATCTATATAAGAAAGAGACAAGGATATAAGCATAGAAGGTGATGAAGAAACAGATGAAACCTCTTCTGACTGCAAATGTAGTTCATGGAAATGTAGCTGCTTTTCATCAGGAAAAAACATCAACAGAACATTTGGATACTTCAAGTAAAACCCTGGGACTTACTTTGCACTTGACAAATATTTTGATCTTGACTGAAATATTGTTTTGCTAAAAAAAACCCCACTTTCTTGGAATATGTTTGAGAAAGACTTAGAATTGTTGTGATTTTTCTTTTGAAGCGGGATGGAAATCAAATCTGAAATCACACAATAGTGTGATTAAACAGAAATTTTATTGTGAACAATTTCTAACCTCCACAGAGCTTTAATGGCAAAATAGTTCCTGGCTTCTAGTCCTGCGACAACATTACAAGAGTATGCATCTGTTATCTTTCCATTATCATATATCACAGATGGCAGAAGCAGGTGAAAGGGATTGGTTATATATCTATGAAAAATTATGTTTTCTAGATACATGGGCTCTTTTGTTGATAAGTTTTTACCTGACACTGGAAATGGTCAGACTTGAAAAACTGTATTTGAAATAGTTTAACAACACTGAGTCATGCATAACCTCTAGACAGAATGCTGCCACTGATGCTACACAGATAAACAGATCAGTATACCACACTTTAAAAAGATGAATGAAACACTTAGGATTTAACAAGGTATTTATCAGATAAATTCCACTAAGAATGTAGGTTTTGGATTGCTTTTACAGTCCATTTTGCTGATGTTATCTGGTAAGCTCTCCAGGTATAGCAGTGTGTACCAGGGAATGGTCTTTTGAGCCACTATTTCAAATAGCTCACTGTAAACAGCCTGTTGCATATAAACAGCATTCTTCATAGCATTTGGCAGATAAGCGTGATGGAGTCTCAAACGTTATTATTTTCACTAAAATACAATAGCTGATTTTCCATTACTTTCTTTTGCTTCAAAGCTTTGAATAAAAGTTGCTGTGAGACTGTCAAAGTACTTCACACTTGGCATCTGAATGTAATTATACCATTCAAAGAAAAGTCAGGCAACATTGATTACACTTGGGTTTACAACTCTCAACTGCTTTATGAAAGCAAATGCAACAAACATAAACAAATCTCATCTGCCTTAGTGTCTCCAGACTCAGAATCTTCCAGAATAGGAGGGAACCACAGTGCATATTAGTAACAGGAAGCTCCAGCCAGAGAGGTACCACTATTTGCCAATAGCACTAGCTCATTGGTACCACGAACAGCAAAATCATTTGGGATTTTTCCCTCCAATCATATAACCTAATAAAAAACAACAAAAACCCCCAAAACCAAAACAACAACAAAAAAAACCAAAAAACCAAACAAACCAAAAAACAACCTAAAATAAATACCCACAAAAAACCCCAAACCAAAACCACACAAAGGCAAAAAACCCACAAGGCTGAGCAGAGGCCGTGATAGTAAGACATGTATTTCTAAGAATACATGGAACTGTGCTATAAGAGTTTTAATTATTCCATCTGACCTTTTTGCATTTGGATTGTGCCAAAGGATCACTTAAATGTAGAATATTCATTCTCTTCCTCAGAATTATAATGTCTACCTCTTAAAAACAAGAGTGAATCTTTTTGAGCATGCAATCCTTTTGTTTATGCTGATGCACAGGACTTTGGCAGGGTTCCCTTGCAAACCTGCTCAGAATAAAAACTTTTTCATATCAAGTGAGAGTCAACAAGTCACACAATGTCAGACAAAGAGGACACTTGTCAAACAAAGTTAACACTCGGAAAACAAAATAGTCTTTCATATTTGAGAAGATGGGAGTATATTTCCTGTTCAATTATATCATATACATTAAAAATTCTCCTAGTCTTAGTCTGTAAATCAGTGTTTCTTCACAGCTTTCCTTTCAAACACAGAAGGAATACAAAGACAGATACATTTGTCCTCAAACAATATTACTATTCACCAAGACAGACAATAATTCCAAAGCCAGAAAAAGTTTTCTTAACAAAAAATGACTGAAAGCATGATGCCATAGCCAGAAGCGGTGGGCAACATCTGATTCTATAAAAAAATAAAATAAATCACAGAGTAAAAACCATCTCTGCAAAGATATCAAGTACAAAACTCCCAAATATCTTCATTTAATGCCCAGTCTTTCATCTACAAGTGTGAGAACATGGTTGCACTAGGCAGAAACTTATTTTTACAAAGCAGAGGACAACCACCCAGGCTCTGGCTACTGGAAATAACTTTATGAATACAACACCTCTTAATTCACACAAACTTCACAGTTCCTATTACAAAGAAATTCACTCTTTCTTCAAATGGCAAGGGCAAAGTAAAGCACTACGTTCTACAAATCAGGAAGTTGAGAGAAAGAGGGAATGGGCAGACTACGGTGGGTCTATTCTTCTAAGGAATAATCCAGAGTCCATTAAAGGCTTCTTTTAAACTCAATGGATTTTGGATCAGGCCTCTGGAACTTTTTCAAACCGTTGGGTAGATTATTGCATTTCCATTATAAGCACATTTAAATTTTGGCTTCTTTACATGTCAAGTCCTTTCTTTCCTCCTAGGTATTAGAGGAGTCCAATGAGTAATTAGATCGGAAATCAGGCCCAAAGAGCTTTCTATTCTCTCCCTCCCCCCAAAAAATAAATCTTCAGCAGCTTTCTTCTGGTGCAAGGATCCAAGAGAATCAAAAGGAGTTTACACGCTTGTCATCAGAGGACTTGCAGATGTTGCAACTACTCTCTCTGATAGTTCTCTCTCTTTCCTCACATTTTCTCTCAATGCATTTCAAAAGCAACCTTTCTCACATCCAGTGGTCCCTGTTGCTTCACGAGTAAGGTTTTCCTGAGTTATTAACTTTTCTTAAAGTATTCAGATTCCCATCAGCTCCAAAGACTACACCCACAGTAGAGAGGGAATAAGATGAAAGTCTGGGGAGAAATATCCTTCAGTATTCAGGTTCTGCACCTAATCCTGATTTTGCAACAAGCTCTGTACAGGTAGAGCTCTCGGAATCTGAGCTATCCTGATACAGCAAAACCCTTCCTGTTTCTTTATGAATGTTGCCAAATAAAGGTTTTCCTCAGTGGTTCCCAAACCTTCCTTCCAAGAAATCTCACCAGTCCCAAAAAACTGGCTGTTGACATTCAAAGCTGGACTGATGAGAAGAATAACGCTGGAGCACACTGTCTTCTGCAAACCAAGTGATAGGTATCCCTTCTCATACTTACAAATTTTAAAACTTGAAATTTTGGAGTCCCCCCCCCCCAGGCAACAGTTTTTCTGATGGAGAACCTCACATGGAGTCACTTTGAGTCAAAGGGGGTTCTTTATGCTGAAAATGAGCAGTTAATTTAAAAATTTTTTTGAACACATGAAAAGTAGTATATAACAATACCACAGAAGACATCTGCTTAAGTAGTCACAGTATCTATATATTATGACTCAGATAAAGTCCTTCTTTAACAAAAATCTCCACATCAATCAGTTTACAGCCCAAAATACCGATACTACACAAGAAGAATTCGCTCTTGCCACCTCCAGTTGCAGGCCCTGGCACAAATGCGTAACCCCAGCTGTGACAGGTTTTTAAGGCAGAAAACATCAACCAGGTTCAATATCAGAACCTGACCGGTGTGATCTAGTAACCCCTCAGTTTATTGTAGATGGAGAGACAGTTAACTCCAACAGCAAAGAGGCAGGAGGCTCTGGATTCTCCCTTTCACTGAGCCATGCATATTGCAGAACTCAAGACACTGCATAGTGGCCGATCATCAGCTTCTTTGTCATGAGTCAAGCAGTGTATAACAGATCCTGCAGAGTTTACAATTTAGGAAAGAAAAATACAGTGTGACACATGGCTGTTGGAAGGTTACTGACGTCTTGGATAAGACAACTACTGGGGAGACTCCTTGGATTAGTTCAAGAGACATCCTTACACAGAGGGATTATTTCACACTTTCATAGCTTGGATAGTATTTTTAAACTCTATTTGAACTCTGTGTGTTATTACGGATTAATTTCTTATTATACTCCAGCAGAATTTTTATTTGCTGATACATTAAAAAAATTCTAACATGAAACCCAAGCAGCCCCACACTGTTTATGTTGCAGAATGACCCAAACACTAAGTTCAAATATACATTATTTAGGACATGAGAACTTCAACATAACATAGATCTCTCACAGTTGAGTTTTCACCCATGTATCATATTTTCATCCAGCTTACATTTTAGTAAATCCATCGTTGGTAATTTGTTAAAACAGCTTGTACAAAGTATCTGAAAAAAATTGACTTCCAGGAGGTAATCTGGTGGACTAGATCTTGAATACATCCAAGCAGAAAAAGACCTAAGACACAATTATAAAGCCTGATAACCAGGTTTGATGCCTCTTATCTCAAGCCTCAGGAGTTGGTCTTGACTTGTTAATAGACTGTCAACTATAATTGTGATAACAAGTCTGTAACAAGTTTCTACGGAGCAGTAGAAACAGTAGTAAAATTCTTCCAAAAAAACCTCCCTCCATTTCTCAACCTGTTATTTTCACATGCCTAGACCCAAGACAAAAATGCATGCCAAGACCTACAAGAACACATTTTCACAAACATTCCTTCAGTTTCCTCCTCATTCCCAATGAAGGAGTAGACTTCATTGCTACAGAGAATTGTGCTGTTCTGTTTATCTACAGTTCAAGGCAAGGTAACTGTGCTTGAAATAGTTCTGCATTCATATTACTAAAATACTTCAGGATTCTTTTGCCATTTGTATGAGAATGGGCACTAGTTAATCTACAAATAGAGCTTATTTAGTATTTTTAAAGTAGAGATGCATGTGAGATTTATAGGGAAACACCTTTCCTTACAGACAATATAAAGATTAACTGACATACAACTAGTGCCACAAGAATTTAACAAAAAAAACCTGCAACACCCCACATGTAACCAGAACAGCATTCAGCTTCAAAAAGAAGAAGAAGAAAAAATTCGTACATAGCTGAGGAGAATAAGATCAGTTAAAAATAATTTCAGAATAAGAGACTCAAACAGAAAATGTAACCAAATACAAAATACTATCTCCACTTCCCCCCCCAACTTCAAGGTAGTATTGAGTGGAGTTTTAACTTTGGAAGCAAAAATTCTACAGTTCTGGTCTTATCTATGTCTCAGTAGTGTGTATCTTTTTATGAAATCAATTTAATTTTAAAAAGAATTTAAGCTTCATTTTCAATTTCATCAAGAAGATGTGTTCTGCTAGGAATTCACCAGCCCACAAGACAGAACTTTGAAAGAAAAGGTCTGTACTCCATGGGTCATTAATACGTTCAAGCATTCTAGGTAAGATTTAACAGGTAACAAACCAAACCAAACCAAACCAAACCTTCATAAGAGTACTGTGCACACAGAAAAGAAACCAGAGATGCAGAGGACCAAAATTGGTAAACTTGCGGTTTTTTCTGAATCTGCAGGTTTTAGACTCACAATACATTTAAATTGTACACTACGTAAGTGTTAAGCACACTCAGTTTGATAACACTACAATCGTTTAATTTTAGTATTATAACAATGCAGTATTATTTTCTATTCAGAATTATTTCCTATTAAGCATTCTAATCTCATACCAGTACTCCTGTGCACTTGAGAACTGATGACTCAAACATTACCCATGTCTCCAAAAAACAACAAATCAAAAAACCTTAGACATCGACTTTGTTTCACAGACTTAGCATACGCTCTGTAAGACTAAAGGAAAAGGAAGAATAAACCATTTTCTTCCTTGATAAGTTTCAAGCCATATAAAGTTGTATAATTAAGATTTAGTATGATGTTTGGATTTCTGGATTCTCTTAACATCTTAATATACAGCAACATATTTCATTATGTTCAATTTTATACTTATAATAACAGAAGAAAGGCCAAGAATAGAAACAACAGGAAACACTTGTTGTGACAACTTCCTAAGGTTATAAAATCTCCACTGCCTTCTTCACAAAGAAACCAGTGCTCAGGAAAGCGGAGTGGGTTTTCTGGGACACACTGTCATTTCACAACAATTTGAAGTATTACTGTAGGATGTACCCCAGGGAAAAGGGAGAAGGCAGTGATGCAAACGCACAAATTGGAACTGAAATCTTTGTTCCAAGGTGTTCCACTTATACAGCCAATGCCTCATTTCTAAACAAACGTAACTTATTTTAAGGTAAAATAAGATGAAACAGTTAAAAACACAGTATTTCCAAAAATGCAACATTTTTCCTTATCATGGCCTGTGCTTTCTGGACACTTCTGTACCTTGACAAATAGGCAGATGGCACCCATGTTTTCAAAGAGAGTGGACAATGTCATATAAATAAAGAAGATTTAACTAGTCTTGTTCGCCCAGGTTTAGACTAGTTTCAGTTTAAAGGGAACCATAATTGGTATCAAGAATAATGAAATAAAAAGCATTTTCCTAGTACAGCAAAGACCTGACATATCTTTATAAATTGAAAAACAGAAGTGTGTAATAAAATATCCTGAACTGTTAAGAAGAGGAAGACTTTTCTCTTGCTACCTCCATGCACTCAACCCTCCTTTTTCCTCCCTGATCCTTTACCTCACATTCCAAGATAAAGTCTTGAGTTTCTTGTTAGAGCCACAACACATATCCCGGAAGAACAAGAAACTTCCACAGTTAAACTTCAGAGGTCGAGTCCAAGTAATCATAGTTATACATCCATAATGCTAATGTCACTAGGAAAGCAGGGGAACATCACAGAAACACTGCTACACTGGAGCAGAAAGGCTGCGCTTCACTCACACCTGCACCACACGAACCACAAGCCTGGGACATGGGCAACATCTGCAACTAACTTCTCTTTGAGCTAAAAATGCTTTTAGCAGCTGCAACTCAATATCCTGACCACCGTATTTGGGTGGATGTCGTTCTCAGGCTGTTTGTATTTTCTGCTGTTTCTGTTCTTATTACAGCAGACCCAAAGAGCTACTGAAACTCCTTTATCAACTTGTTTTGTCTCTGAAACCCTTAGCAAGCTCCGAATGCACATGGCAAAGCTCATTGCTCTCGTAGCTGAGCCTACACACATGAGATGGTGCTCGTCTAAAATTCACACCAGATGTTATATGGGGTAGCTAAGTCCCAGCCATTTGCTGGACAGGAGGTTACTCAGCCATTACCCAGTGGTTAGGCAGGCACATTATTCATCGAGTTACTTACATTTAGGACGCTCAGTCACCAGACATCCCTGTATTGTGTGGTGAATGGCTGTGGTCTGCTTGTCCAAACAAAAATGGAAGCCATATTCACTTCCCTGTAGATCTCCTGTTTTTAAGAACTGCGTTTTAAACACCCAGTAGTCAAGTGATTAGTAGCCTACCAAGGAATATTAATGTTATAATACTAAAATTAATTCATATTTCCTAAAATATACCATGATTACAGCATTTATATTTCACTAAATGCTTTGATAACTGCGAGAAATGCTAGAAACAACCCTGTTAAAAGATGATGTTACCTTCCCTAACATTTCTAGAAGTATATGATACAGTACAACATACCCTAGGAATAACCAGTAGTTAAGCATATGTGATTGTACTGGTCCTTTTCCTAGCATACAGAGTTTTTAATTGAAAACCTACATATACACAGTTTACTTCTCTTTGTGTCACTATGAAAGCACTATATTTTCCTTCCATTATTACAATACCATCATCATCTATAGCTGGTAGCATTCATGTTGTTAATAGAGACTACATTGATATTATGTATATAAAAAAATCCCTATCAGTGCACCCACACTAGCAGAGATCGGCATAAAATCCTAGCTGGTGGCTAAGGCTTTAAACACATCACCATTAAGTATCTATCAGATAAGTAAAAGATGTAATTTCATTACAGTATAATATTGAAAGCTGTAACAATTCATGCTCACACTTCACTTAATGAGAAAAATTAAACAAATATTAACACCCCTTTTTTGTGAAATATATATTTACCTAGACACATTTCAATAGGTCATGCTACCTACATCTGATGAGAAGGAAGTAGAGCAATGACACACCTCCTTAAATACTTTCTGTAGTGCTTTTATACCTTCTGCACATTTCCAGTCACTAACTAATTAATTACAACTCACTGATGCAGGCAATCACTCAAGCATGCACATGAAGACCAGAATCAGGGCTAGAACTTAGGAGCATCTGGTTCTCAATTACAGGGCTGCTCTGTAAGAGCTCAACACTCATCCGCCTGTTATGCACACGGCAGCACAGGCTTATTTATAGTTGCTCTTCAGGAAGCTTTAATTTGTATTAAAATATGTAATGACTGAATTACTCTTCAGTGCCTGTACTGGAGAATAACGAAGTGTTCCCACCAATCCCTATACGATCTAAAGCTGTACCTAATACCAAGGATTTGTTCAAAAGGCAACCTATATTCCAAAGAAACCTGACCTTTATACAGCAGAAAACCACTGTGACCTTTTTCCAAGGATATTTCACCAATGTCACACAGTAGTATTCTTGTTCATTCAGACTAATATGCAGGCATCCTCTGAGTATTAACAGGACACACAACATTAAACAGTAGCCAAATGTAACACAGTAGCTTGAAGTCGTGCTTGCAAAGAAAGCTGTAAAAACACGACTTCTTTCACTACCAGTTTGTTCTTCCCTCTCATACCATCCTGAGCAAAGTACCAACCAGAGCTATGTTCACTTTGTGCTTTAAAGCACACCTAGAGGTTTTTCCTTGTGTACTCCCCATCAGCTACCCCTTTGCTTCACCCTGCTGTGCATCGTGCACACCTGGCAGTCAATTGCTAGTTTCAGGTAATTAGTCTGTAATCTCAACCCCTTACATTATCTCCTGCTCTGCCTACAAATCTCTGCCCTCTCATCTTCTCCAATTAGCAAGTTCTTACTTAATCCTTTCTAGCATGGAGCTGGGATACAAAATTTCCATTACAAAATTAACTCTTTCCTGAAACACTTGACAGTTTGTTATATCCAGGTTGTGCTTCCAAATCAAAAAACAGAAATCCAGAGCAAATCCTCACAGCGTGAGATCAAATGTTGCACTCTCTTTAGTGGCCAAGTGACTCTTGCACTTTAAGCAGGGATGCACCCTGTTCCACACATGCATTACAATGGCTAAGCCTTAATAATCTGATTTTTAAAGGTTATGTAAATTAAAATTAGATTACATGAAATGTCCTTGTTAACTGGTTTGTCATAGATCTGTACAACACAACATCCCAAGGACATTCAGTTTCCCCTGGTAAAATCCATAAGTGATGTGATTGAATAAAGAAAGGATGATTCCGTTCATAATTTAAAGACCTGGGAGTTTAGCAAAGATGTTTCTTCTACCTAAATGCCCAGAAAGTGTATGATTCCTATACAAGTCCAATGGGTGCAATAGCAGAAAACAGAATTATACACCACCCCCAAAAAAACTGAGTAGAGATTGAGCAAGGAGGCTTGCTTTGCCTAAGAATGACAGTGAACATAAGTCATCAAGAATGTAAAAGTCTGATGCAAAGGGATATGAAGAGTCTGTCTTTGTTTCAAAGTACACAGAGCAGA
This sequence comes from Mesitornis unicolor, assembly GCF_000695765.1. NCBI lineage: Eukaryota > Metazoa > Chordata > Aves > Mesitornithiformes > Mesitornithidae > Mesitornis > Mesitornis unicolor. Next base: position 42,573 of record NW_010198392.1, read on the forward strand.
GGGCTTAAGATGCAGAAAATAAAGACTCAATTTCAGGAAAAACAAAAGCAAAAAGCAACTTTCTGGTGGAACAAGTAGGCAGATACAGGTAGGGAAGCTGGGAGGTTTCTATCATAGGGAGTTTCGGAGAAAGTTTAAAGAAGCATCAGTCAGGGAAAGCCTTGCTGAAAGGAAGACTCTTGCAATCCTGTATTGGTACCGTGCGGAGCAGAAGGAACTAGAAGAGGTGGTACAGTGAGTTACTACAGCTGCAGTACTAAATACCTTGCCTAGCATAATTTTTGGGATACCCAGAGAGGTGAAAAACCTTCAGAGAAACTCAAAACAAGTTTGTAACTCATTGCATTCCCTTCTGATGGTCCATTTCTGGTTGTTTTGTTGGGGTTTTTTTTCTTTGATTGTTTTTGTTTGTTTCTTTGTTTTTGTTTTTGTTGTTTAAATTGTGTATCTTAGGGTTCTGTTATGCTCATGTATCTGCAGAAAACTGCTCTGAATGCCTTGATCATGGCCAGAACAAAACCTTATGGTAAAATCAAACCTTGAGACAAGTTTTCCTGCATTTTAGTCCAAGTTAAATTACTTTATCGTTTCGTATAGGTGTGCACATCTACTTGTTGAAATAGTCCAGGGTCTGTATCCTGCACATGAAAGCCAACCAGGACTGTAAACCATCCATTAATGTCACTAAGTCACTAAGTCACAGAATATGAGGTGTTGGAAGGGATCTCGAAAGCTCATCCAGTCCAACCCCTGCCAGAGCAGGATCACCAGAGCAGTCACACAGGAACACGGCCAGGGGGGTTTTGAATGTCTGCAGAGAAGGAGACTCCACAACCTCTCTGGGCAGCCTGGGCCATGCTCTGGCACCTTCACACTAAGAAAGTTTCTCTTCATCTTCAGGTTGAGCCTCCTATGCTCCAGCTTGCACCCATTGCCCCCTGTCCTGGCATTGGACATCCCAGAGCAGAGCCTGCCTCCTTCCTCCTGACACTGCCCTTTCCAAATTGATCCCCATGAATGAGGTCACCCCTCAGTCTTCTCCAGGCTAAAGACCCCCAGCTCCTATTTCCTCCTGGTTTATCCCCTACACTATTATCTAAGACACTGTTCTCTAAACTACTTTCAAGCATCTTTATGGGTAGTTTCCAGATTTTAGAAGTCCTTTATTTTCTGAATTACTTCCAGTATTGTTCATGTATCTCCTAGCTAAACTATTCTTCACCCCATGATTGCTCTGTTTAGTTATCTTAAAAATTATGAATACAGGTATCAAAAAAGGGCTGTCACAGGCCTGAATACAACAAAAGAACTGGCATACAATTCAGCTGTTATTTAAATATCCTTAAGAGTTCCTTTTCATCTCAGTTTTTAAAATCCATTAAACAAAGATAAAAAAAAACCATTACTTCTTCCATGCACAATTCATTAGAGAGATCTTTAACATCAGCATTCCTCTTCTATCCCTTGTCAAAACCATTAAGAAAAAATAGAGACAGAGAAAACTATCTTCAAAAAAACTAGAAGGCTTTGTGGTCAGTCCTATTAACTTGTGAGTTTAAGACATTTTCACGTGTACTGCAGAGAAAATGGATGCACCTTTGAGGAATTAGCAGCAAACAGAGATGTTGGGAAGTTAAGAGTGCCGTTACTTGTCAAGTACAAAACATGAAAATCTTGACAACAGTGGCATCTTTATTTTACTGCGTTCCATCTATCGACTCTCAGGCAAATACAGGAAAACCTGATTTGGAGTCCTGGGTAGAAAATTCCTGAAGCGTTTCCCATCCATGGTTGTGAAGTGTTGACACTGACCTTGGGGCCAGTTCTGAAGTCCAGTAGCACTTGTCCAAACAAACATTGCATGCTCACTAGAGCTCTTGTACACACAAACGATAAATATTACACCCATGTTACAGATTTCTCATTTGTTCATCTACTTAAACAAGCTTAAGGTATATATTTGAACTGAATCAGCGTTCAGCAATATTGCAAACTTCCATCACAATTTGTAGTTTTATGGGATAAAATATCATATCACTTACTGAATCAATAATACTAATACAAGATAGAACTTAACTTCTCTGCAAAAAGAGGCCAACTGCACTCCAGATCACTAAAACAATTTTACTCTTCTGGGCTACCTACCAATTTTGTCAACACAGCCTCATGGTAACTTTGGTTCAGTTTTTGTGAATTCCTTTTTTCCACATATTTAGTACCTGAAAAAACAACACATCCCACATATTTACTTTTCTCTCTTAGGGCTTCTTAGATACTGGAGATGAACTCCTGATAAAACAAGCTCTCCTTCTCAGTGTTTGCCAATACTCAGGTCCCAGTTTGGCCCACCACAGAGCCAGGCACTAGGCTACAAATTAAGACCTAGGTTACAGAATCACAGAATGGTTTGGTTGGAAAGGACCTTAAAGCTCATCCAGTCCAACCCCTGCCATGGGCAGGGACACCTCCACCAGCCCAGGTTGCCCAAAGCCCTGTCCAACCTGGCCTTGAACACTGCCAGGGAGGGGGCATCCACAGCTTCCCTGGGCAACCTGGGCCAGTGTCTCACCACCCTCACAGTCAAGAATTTCTTCCTAATACCCAGTCTAAATCTCCCCTCTTCCAGTTTAAAACCATTCCCCCTCATTCTATCACTACCTGCCCTTGTAAAAAGTCCCTCCCCAGCTTTCCTGTAGGACCCCTTCAGGAACTGGAAGGCTGCAATAAGGTCCCCCCAGAGCCTTCTCTTCTCCAGGCTGAACAGCCCCAGCCCTCTCAGTTGGTCCTCATAGGAGAGGTGCTCCAGCCCCTGATCATCTTTGTGGCCTCCTCTGGACCTGCTCCAACAACTCGATAGCCTTCTTATGTCATAACTACCTCCTGAGGTATTGGAACAGGGATTTTAATTTAGAGAGATGTGATCAATTGGACCAAGAACTGTGTTTTATAGTATACTGAGAGATACAGAAATTTTCTTAAAATCATAGAACTAGTGTAGCAATAAATGTATATGTAGCAAATGTCCTTTGTTTACGTGTAAATTGTAGACATCTCTAAAAGGTACAGAATTCTCTCATAAATTCCACAGAATTGTTCACAATGACTATAGAGGTATTATAACCATTTAGTAATATTTTTATTTTATTCTAATAAGTTCTCCATATGGCTAAATTGAAATTTTTTCTTGTGCACAAGAGTCTGACATCCTATAAACATGTCTGTGGTAAGATATCGCCTTCTCTGGAGCCATTCAAAACCCACCTGGACGTGTTCCTGTGTGACCTGGTCTGAGTGATCCTGCTCTGGCAGGGTTGGACTGGATGAGCTTTCGAGGTCCCTTCCAACTCCTCACATTCTGTGATTCTGTGATTTTCACAAAAGCCATTGAAATGTATCACAAAAATGATAACTATTATATATTTAGATCTCATATATATATATGTGTGTATATATATATGCAGATGATATCATGCCTCCTCCCCATGCAAGCTATTTTCATTCTAGTGGCTTCAACTGCCCCTAATTGTGCCAGTTATGTTTAGAAGTGTTTATATTTAATCTGAGCAAACTATGCAGTTCCTTAATAATGCAAAACAAAAATGTCATTTTTACCAAAAGAAAGGAAAGGGGGATGAACATGACCTTATCCAAAAAGCCTTGCAGTTTTCCTTCTACATTGAAAAATGCTACCTTTATGTTTTCCTAGGATAGAAGTATGTTAACCATGATGTCAATCAAATTCCACAGGTTAAAGGCCATAGTTTGTTTATCTTCAGTTCTGATAGATACTAAACAGTGAGGAGACTGAAAAGCTGTGATCTGGACTTCAGGGCCAGCATTGGAGATATAAAAAACTGCAACATTTGGAAAATTAAACCATATGTCCTGCAATTATTATCTGCAATTTATTTTGACAATATTTTTAAACCGCAAATGCATTAAAGGCATCTAAAAAATCATCCTAAAAATTGAAGATTCAGAAGTGCACGTCTTAAAGCAGAAAGAGTTTTAGCTTCAGTCCTTTCTCATTTTCTGATTTGAGAATTCATTGGAACTGGCAGTGGTAACCACAAGATACAGTAGGAAAACTGTAGGCTATGCAAGAAAAATCTGAATCTGATCTGCAAAGGAGCAGTATTTTGTCACTTGTTTTTATTAAATCATCCAAACAAACAGTGCATTCATAAATTACCATGTTTTAAAAATATTAGGGCTTAACTTCCATCTCTAGATCAAAAGCATATGCAGTAGAAAAAAACTAAATAAAATGCTCATGTTGAGTTTGCCATTTTTTCTACTAGTTACCCAGCAAGCTTTAAGTTGGTTTTGCATTATTTTGTTTTGTTTTGTGGTTTGGTTTTTTTTTCCTTTTATGAAATTAAATAGGATTTATGAACTCCTGCTACAGAGTGCTGTGTGAAATCCCATCTTGGTTTTAATCAAGATTACACTGCCAAACTGCCAGTTTACGAGCTCCACCATCAACAACTTCAAAGGACTCTGAGTTAGGTTAAAGATGAAATTATACCAGAGTATATGGTGCAAAATTACCGTCTTCGATCACATACCTAGGGATCACTTTTGAATTCTACCCCCAAAAAGCTTGTGCCAGGTCTGATACTGGTCTGTGCCCTGAGGCCATGGCTTGATCTGCTGTGTTCCATCATGCAGGGAATACCCATTGCTTCCTCTCTAGTCTCCGATCAAAGCTAAGGCTTACAAGGAGGTTGCCGTGGTTCATCAGCTGCTCCATGTGCACTCTGTGTCTCCCAGATAATTTTGAGTGGGTCTCACAGTCCCTTTAACAGCAACAGCTGCACTCATCTTGACTAAGAAAACACATTTATCAATTCAGCTGTCATGCAGAAACTGGTTCATGAATCCTTAGCTACTGTGATGCTCAGTACCACAGAATGAAAATGTTACAACTCTAAATTCATTGTAGCAAAAAGATGAAAGTTTCAGATCAAGAAAAGCTTTTCACCATTGACAGTGCTTAATTAACAAAGCTAAATAACCAGTCTATGTTAACCACAACAGTTTGAAAACTGGGGACCGGCCACATTCAGAAGAAAATGAGTTCACTGACCTGGCTAGTTCATTGAAGCATTTCCCCTTTCCTGATGAGTATTAGTTTATTGGTGCCTGAGTTTAGTTGAAACCAGATGTTTCTGATTTTTTGAAGACAACCTCCCTGTGATGGCTCTGGCAGGTTCTATTTCCCTTCAGCCCTAGATGTATGTGCAGTTTGGGAGCCAATTAAGTTACAGATCAGCTAGTAAAATTGGTTGTAAGTCATGGTCTACACTATTTGTTGAGCATAAGATTACTTCACTCATTTGAGACACTGGAGATTGCAATGTCTTCTTACATCTATATCAAACATCTATTACCTAACAGCTCTTGACCTTTTCGCTTGTCTGTAGCGGAAGTGGGTGTTACATTATAGAGGGAGCACATTCCCTACCTGCGAGAGAAACTCTCAAGTCAGTTAAACCAGTATAAACGTACCACAATTCCTGTACATTAGTAGAACCTTCACGTTTACACTATTTCAGCAGAGAGACAGAATTAGGTTAGTGACACCTCAAAACTAAGCAAATCAAACATACAGCTTTCATTTCCAGATCCCAGACTGCATCACATCATAGGAGACTCACCTACTCTGACTAGATGCTGCTACACAAGATAAAGAAAATGTACATTTTTTTCCTCCTTGCTGGTCTATGATTGCCTCATGCTGATTGGAGAGGAAATGACAACCAGATGCTCCTGTGACCCACCGTTCCCCTGAGGTGACCAATCCAAGTGTAACATGTGGTCACCTCATTTGGGAAGGAGCCAAAGCCTGGTCTCTTTAATTGGCTGAATGGTCCCCTACAGCTGCAACAGATTAGGGACAAATTCTCTTCAAATAAAGCTGTGATTTCTCTCCCCCACCACTTTTATTTGGGGACAAATCATGCCTGGAGAAACATGTGCACATACACAAAAGTGAAGTTAATAAAAGTGTCAGGTAGGCAAACAAAATACCATTTATTATTAAATGGCAATAAATGACTACACGGTGTATAAGGAATCAGGCAACCAGGGAGCTGGTTGAGAGAAGGAGAGTAGTAGTGTCTCATGAATCATTACAAAATTTTGCTCTGATGTTTAATATTGGTTTTGGTTGTTTTTAGGAAGGGGGGAAGAGGGAAAATATTTGTTATTTCAAGTCCTAAGCCCTTTCTTTCCAATTCTGCAGCAATTCGCGTCTGAAAGAGAATAAATCCAGCACAGCCAGATTATTTGTTGCAAAGAGACGTCTACACTGTGAGAACCGTTGGGAGGAGACTTTCATTCGGCCTGGCCTGGCCTGCTAGTGAGCTCTATTAGCAGTTATTTTAAAGAATAAAAATAATATTTTAAAGAATAGAATTTTAAAGATAAAGGCATCTTCATGGCAGAAGCAGGTTGTTCATTTATCTAGAGATTCACTATCTGAGAACCTTCTGATGGGAGGACTATATTTAGCAGCCATTCAGCTGGCAAATAAGTGCTCTGCTATTCATTATAATCTCCAATTTTCATGAAACAAAGATCATTTTATTAGACCTTGCAGAAGCTGAGTTTTAATGTACATTTTTTTTCCCCTCTCAGACACTTCTTACTGTGTTTTTCTTTCATTGCTTGGTCTTAATCCTGGGTGCAGAAATTAACTCTTCAGAGGAGATCTGAAGAACCCACTGAGGACATAACTTGGGGAAAGAAGTTGCCAAGTTCTGTACCAACAGTTCTGAAGCCTCAAATATATGCCAAACTGTTCTTGCTGCATAGACTCCTTTAGATCCTCACAAAAAGCTCCTAAGTTTTTGGAGATCTATTAATAAAGTCCAATGTATCACAAAAGTTATTGTTTTTGCTTAAGGCCAAGGAAATGTTATTTTCCTTCACTAATGGTCTATTAGGAAATGGAGTGCAATGCAGGGTGTGAGAATAACCGTATATCTAAAATTCATGCTACTTCTTTTGGAAAAACAAAGTAAAATACATTATTCTTGCCTCATGCGCTATTGTACTTGGTTAAGAAGAACTGTTTGCTATTCTATTTAGAGACTGATTTCGTAGCCTGGTGCCACCCAGGCACATTTTATTATAGTCATTACATGAAACGTATCCACATACTATATGGTAAAAATAGTTATACAATTATAGCAAATGTTGCAACTGAATTTTTCTAGATATCTTCCACACCTACTTCATGGATTACAGCCCCTGAAGACAGGATCAATCATTTGTAAGAAATAATTCAACTGGAGCTGTTGCTGTGCCTTAAATAATCATACATTTTAAAATAAACTTTAAAAGCTGCAGATGGATCTGTTGTTCATTTCTTTGAAAGGAGAAATCTTAGAAAGAATTTGAAAACTCTGAAGTTGAGAACAAATACCTGTATGTGGGTCAGCAATATGAATACGTTCAGCTCCTAGTAAGATTTGGAAGTGCTCAGAGCTACAGACTTTGCTTAAAGACCTTTTATACCCTCAGAAGATCAGACAGAATGATAAAGCTCCTCTTGCTTTGGGGTGTCAGAGAGTTTAATCCTCTTAATTCTTATTAATTATCTGATTTGTTCATTCTCCAAAAAGATATCTTCTGAGGAATCAAAGAACAAAGAAGTCTGAAATAAGTCGTCGTGGAAATAAGATATTTTAGAAGATATTAAATACTTTTAAGAAACTCTAGTTCTCTCTGTCCATACACAGTAGTATTTTATTTCCCTCCACTGCATATATTAGCATTAACTAGTGTTGCATGTAACCATTTTAAGTACAAATACATATATACACAATAATAAACATTTTGAATTGTTTACTCCATGTATTTTAGAATAACGCAGTTTCCTCAGCCAGAGAATTTGTAGGTATTTACTGTGTATTCATCACAGAAAAAACAAATGTAATGTCTTGTATCACTAAATACAGCCTTTTCCTCAGGCAGCAAAATCGTTTAACATCACTTTTCAAATAGGACGCCAAAGGGTTGGGAATGGGATGAGAGCTCAGAGTGCTCCCATTCCAAGGCATAAGCAGGCAGTGGAACAAGAAGGGCACTCTGTGCCAGAAACATCTGCCTCAGTGACTCAAACACGATGAGAGCCTTTGGACAAAACCTGTAGGCTCAGGCTGAAGTTTTCCTGTACTCAGCTAAACTTGAAGTATTTTATGTTCGGAACAACGACACTGACAAATTCTTTGGAGGGCACCTGTTTATCAAATCTATCATCTTTCCTCCACTGATACCAAGCAGAACTTGTTCACGTGAGCATTTCTCTTATTATTTAATTATATTCACTTTGTATGCTTATTTTGTGAAATACAGGACTGCATCATCCATATTAATCTTATCTCCTTTTATGA
>NW_010198393.1:0-13078 GCF_000695765.1 Mesitornis unicolor
TATCACCTGGTTTCCTACAGAATGCCAAGTCTACAAGTCCACACGGTCTCTCTTTTGTCCTCCACCAAATACTGAACCAGCGGATCAGCCACAACCAGCTTTGCATGGGGGTAGAGCTCTTGAAGTGCTGCAGCCTCTACAAGTGTCATGAAAATGGGGAGGAAACCAGCTCTCGTGGTGCTACGCTAAGGGAAATGCTCCAGCACAAACTCATTAGGCTCTGTAGAGAATCCAATTATGTGGACCTGTGTCCTTAAGGACTCTGTATCCTAATGATTTCCCTACTATAAAACAACCTGCATCCGAGGAAAAGGCCTAAAAGCCAGGTTTACCAAAACAGCTGGGGGCAGTTTAGAGAGAGGGGGTTGGTTTGGGTTTTATTTAGTTTTCACCATGAACTTGTGTTTGAGCAACCAAAAAAGCACTGAACAAAATCCCTGATTGCTTTGGGAAAAAGAAAATAGAAGAAAAAGAGTAGTCCAGGATACTTTTGAGGGAAATCTCTCCCTCTTTCTTGCCCTAATGAGGAATCCCACAGCTAAGAAAAGACAGACGTTTGGTCAAATCTTGGTTTGGAAAACACAACAAAACCCCAAAACATAAAAGTGTCGTTATCAATGAGCTTCTAACAAGCAGAAAATGAGCAGAATGAGTCTTTCTCATCAAGTCTAATGAACTCCTCAGATCGTAGAACTGGTCCCACATTCAGTTGTCTGAAGAAAATAAGACCGAGGAAAGCAAAGATTAGTGTCAGGCTAGAAGTATTAGATGATTAGCATTGTTTTAGGAAGCAATCTGAGATGTCATCTGGAGATATGCTACCGATCCATCTGGGGCAGAAAGGAAAGAAGACAGAGGAGAGAGAGGGGGAATAAAAACCCCGACCAACAACCCTGTTTTGTTTCTCATTACTGCTCTAATTCTGGTGTAATTGAAAACGGACTGAATGTGTTTAGGAACATGTAGGACATCTGTTTCTCATTGGAAGAGCTCCGCTTTTTCGAGTGGCGCCTTCCATCTTCATCACAGTCCAAAGATTCCCACATCACGACTTGTCCTCTTTCTTTCTCTCCTTTTTTTTTTTTTCCTTTCCAGAAAATGTGAGGTTGAACTTTCGACTCCATGTAAAACGGTTGGAGAGAAACCATGATAAGTCCCGGGGGATCCATTGAGCCTTTCTTCCCATTATCCTACTTGATTCTTTGCAGCTTCTCAGTTCTTTAAATACAGCCCCGAGCTATTTAATGCTGGTGGCATGAAGAAAAAGGGGAAGGGACAAAAGGAGGGGAAAGAAAATTTGAAAAAAAAAAATAAATAAAATAAAAATGGAAGAACAATTTGTAAGGTCAGACATCAAAATGAAGAAAACAAAGACAACCAGACTGAAAGCTGTCCTTGAGCTGGGCCAGGACATTGTGTTTTGCCAAAGGGATAGATCTGCACAAATACTGGTTCATGTAGTTCTGGCTCTCCTGTGTGTATGAAACAGCGAGGAAGGAGCCTGAGATCCAAGAAGATTTACTTGTGGGCTAAACCAAAGGGCAATATCCGAATTGAATCCTTCAGAGGTCCCTTCCAACTCCTACCATTCTGTAATTCTCCTCTTGGACCCACACACTACGTCTCCAGTGTTCATTTTGGTTTGGACGAATACAGAACTGTCTCTCATAGGAAATTCTGGAGGCCCCAGGGCTTAAAGAGAGATTACAGCTAGACAATAAAGAGATTGTGGGAAACATCACTACCTTGGCAGGGAGATGGGCTGCATGGTCTGATAACTCGTAATTCTCCACCATTTGGAGAAGCTCTGCCTGTAGCGAGAGGGAGCAAAGCAGCAAGATTCATGACCGCAAGCTAGAAATTGGTCTTGATTTCATAAATGGCTCCGGTCTGCTTTAAGATCACTTTCCATCAACAAGGGTAATTCACAACCATCAGCACATGCGAGACGATGACTTGTCCTGCACCGCAACACCGGACTCACAACCCTCACCTCCACTTGATGGAGGGGAAAGTGGACGTCTCTGGCTGTGGTGGTGCGTGAAGAAATACAACCACAGCGAGATGTGGGAAGGATTTTGGGAACACCAGCCAGAAACACCACCCTGAGCCCTTGGAGGAGAAAAGATTCCTCCTTGGAAATCAAAGGCAGACGTCACTTTTTACTTCAGTTGAGCTCTGGATTTTGTCTTTACAGCCAAGTAACTGGGACTGGAACTTGTTCTGTCTGAGGTAGAATTCGTAAGACCTTGAATGTTAAACTATTACAGCAAATAGTTAAAAGAAATGATCTCTTCCTCAAAAGGAAATATGGAAAGAAATCACGTGAAATCAGAAAATGTTGCCATCAGCAAATGCCATTTTGTTAAGAGTCAAGTGTTTTGCTGGAATTTTTAATAGGAAACCTTAATAGAGTTTTGGGTTTTCCTTCTTTTTTTTTTGTGACTGGAAAGCATGAAATAATTTCATTTGGATATTTCAACTGCCTCATTTTGACATGTATTCCATATAATTTTAACATGCACTCATGCTAATGTGATGTGTTTGCAGATACGCTTCATCTTTTAGCAAGCTAAAATATTAACATATTTCATTTGAATATTAAAAAATTAAAATATTATGTTTCGACGTTATCAAAATCAAATGTTCTCACTCCTTGAAGCAAAATATTTCTGTATCATCAAAACTGTACAGGTCCATTTTTCTTTCTTTCTTAATCTGTCCCATCAGAAGATATCGACAAGTTGCTTTTTTTACTCCATTTAGTTTGAAAAATGTTCAAAATTTCAGAATTTTCCCAGAAATGAGGAAGTCAGAATGATTTTCTCCAGTCACTTTCAGGCAGCTGATTCGGTGCCATATTTCCCCCACTGCACTACACACTTTATCAGGTGCAATTCAAAGGATATTAAAACTGGATTATTCCAATAAGGGACTCAGTTCCTTGGCCAGAAAAGGTGTTGAGTGTTCTGAAAAAGATCAGATCATGTTTTTTTTTAAATAAATCAACTTGGGGTTCTTTGACTCTTTATCATTTAAACAACAGAGGCAACCATCAAGATCTCTCAAGAATGAGTCTGGACATTTAGCTGCAGCTAGAACATGTATTTGTCTTAGGAGGGACTCAAGTCAGTGCTTAGTACTGTACAACATCATGGCCTTTGCACTCGTATTTAGTCAAGAACAAAATAAAGCAAAAGTAAGTTTCTGAATGCATTAATTGCTATGTCGCCAAGACGGTCAATCATTACACGTGTGATAATGTTCGTGTGGTTTAGTGCTTCATGTGGAAAATAAAATCAGGCATGACAGAGCTAAACAACAAGAAAGAGCCATCGCTTTTTAGGAAAAGTTGTATTTAAAGAACCTGGGAACAGGCCAAAAAAAAACGGAAGAAAATAAAGAAAATAAAGACATTTATGCATGGAAAAAATGTTCACGACTAGGAATCTTTCCAGAGTAGGTGGAAACGCAGCTTTAACCACTTCCTTAGCAGAGGGCATCAAACTTCTTTACTCTGCAAAAATAGATGGTTATTACTTATCACTGGTATTAGGGCCAAGGAGCAAGCCTGAAGTGGGACAGAGCACAGAGTTCAAGGCAATCTTTGTGTAAAAGCCTCCAAATCTCAGTTGATGCGGTAGGGATCACAGCAGTCAGACTTAACACCAGATTTGAACCTGTTTGCGACAGGGTGATTGCAGTGGCAAAGAAGTGAGATGGATTCCCCCCAAAAAAGGGTCCTTCATGCCAGTCAGATTAGAAATATTACAGATGAATTTTTGATAGCTACCTAAAGTGTGCCTGTTCCCTATTTGCTGGTGTCACCATTGTGGTCCCTGATCTAATGCAGATCAGGGTATTATCTATTCTGTGTATGAAGATACTATATATATAAATATATATATATACACTATCTTCCTGAGATGATCCCAAAGGTATTTGAACAGAGGACTTGTGAAAGGAAACATCTCCATCTCGATTATTAAGCTTAGCTCATCCTAGCATTGCCTTTTCAGAACTTACTTCTGCTACGAAGGAAAACATAGTAAAGTTTTAAAGCTACACTGTAGTCAAAGGTAAAATAATTAGTTACACTGTGCTCAAAGTTGAGTTCGGCGCCATTTAATGTTATACCCATCCAACTTTACATTTTTCTCCTTATTTAGGTATACATTTGCATTATTCTGCCTCCCATTAGCATCATATTATTAAAGTTTGTATAAAAAAAAAAGGAAAAGAGGGTTTGGCTTAGCTTGACTTAGCTTGGCTTGGCTTGGCTCGCTTCCTTTTCTCTTGGAAAATGTTTATTTCTGTACAAATTTCTGACTGCATTTCTGGAAGAAACCTGAAAGTGATGGATGAGCGATTTCCTCCAGGTAATTTTATATTGTAAAACCAGTGAATGCTAATCATTACCAAACCGTGAGGCACTCAGAAGAAAGAGGACGCAACCAGGCCTGGGTATAGCCCCTTTGAGGAGATGGAAATTGCGCAGAGCTTCCACCTCTCTTCCTGACACTTGGCTTAAAAGTTGCTCCAAAATGCACTGCTGGAGAGATGCCCTTGCAGGATGCAGCCTCTTCCCCCAGCCAATGAGGCTGTCTCATTGCTGTTGCCATGGCGTGGTCCAAACATGAACTAGATGTCCCAAATTTGAACTTAGGAGCTAGACAGAATCACAGAATCACAGAACATTAGGGATTGGAAGGGACCTCAAAAGCTCATCCAGTCCAATCCCCCTGCCGGAGCAGGAACACCCAGATGAGGTTGCACAGGAAGGCGTCCAGGCGGGTTTTGAATGTCTCCAGCGAAGGAGACTCCACAACCTCTCTGGGCAGCCTGGGCCAGTGCTCTGTCACCCTCTCTGAGAAGAAGTTTCTTCTCCAGTTGAAGTGGAACCTCCTGTGTTCCAGTTTGTGTCCATTACCCCTTGTCCTATCATTGTTTGTCACCGAGAAGAGCCTGGCTCCATCCTCGTGACACTCACCCTTTCAATATTTATAAACATGAATGAGGTCTCCCCTCAGTCTCCTCTTCTGCAAACTAAAGAGTCCCAGCTCCCTCAGCCGCTCCTCATAAGGGAGGTGCTCCACTCCCTTCATCATCTTTGTAGCCCTGCGCTGGACTCTCTCCAGCAGTTCCCTGTCCTTCTTGAACTGAGGGGCCCAGAACTGGACGCAATATTCCAGACCACGAGCTTAGCAACGCAGCCACTCTTCTCAATGGTCAAGTGCTACAAGTGTTGCCCTTGAGTACCCCAAGGGCAAGGAGTTGTAGCTGGGGAGGTGGTCTTTCTCCATCATCTTGATCCATCGTCTTGATCCACTGTCTTGATCCAGTGCAAGAAAAGGAACTGAAACAGGAGCAAGAAGAGGCTGATGCTCGCATGTTCCCATTTTCCCAGGAACTTCTGCTGTTTTCACTTGGAATCAGAACAAAACCAACTGCTTTTGAAACCGCCTGGACGAGGGAATTTTTCGCTCCAAAAACACAGTTCAAGAAATTCTTTGGTTATTTTATGGGTTTTTAATAGTATTTTATTATATTTATATTATCTATTCCTATGTTATGGCAGGTACTCCTGGCATGCCATAATGACCCCAAACTGTTTAATATTCTATTTTTATTTTCTTTTCAAAATCATTATGAGCAGCTGCTACTTAGCAGTGAGTGAAATACCTTATCTTCCCTTCCAGATCAAAGTATCTCCTGTTTGTATTGTAATTAAGGTGTTTCATTACTTATTAATTACAACACAAACAGGAGACACTTTGATCTAGAAAGGAAGATAAGATATTTCAGCCAGTGCTAAATAGTATTTGCCTTAAATGATTTGAAAAGGCAAACAAAAGAAAAGAAGAGAATACTTCCACGGCTGTATTATGACACAGTGATAGTCACGTTGCCTAATGAATCCTTTACCGCTGACACACCAGGGAAAATTGTAAAAATGAATACCCAGAAATCGAAAAGACAACTTCGACATTTTCTCTTTTTTGAAATTAATCTCACACTGATGTTCTTTCTGGGGGACGTTTCACTGAAATCTCTGTGCTGCCATGAAAAAACAGACTTTGGAGGTGGTGGGGGTGGGGGTGGGACTCAGCTGTGTCCAAAAAAGACTGTTCTCACTTAAAGATTATTTTGGCAGATGTTTTCTAACCATCTCTCACAGCCAGGCCTGGGGCTGGCTGCCCATAATAAAGTGCTGCGAGGGGCTTGTGCAGTAAGTCAGCTGTCTGCAGGACGGATTTCTCCTGGTTTAACCTTCTTGTCATCCCCTGAGCTGCAGACCCTGCCCAAAAATCATGACAACAGTGTACTCCTCCGCACAAGGCACCTTTATTTAATGACACACAGAAAAGTGCAGTATTAAGGGCCTTTTTTGCTTCTGCATTCACCAAAAGAAGAAGAAGGAGGAAAAAAAAAAAGGTTAAATGAGTCCAGATGCTTAAAACAATTAAAACAACAGAGGTTGGAGCAGAGGCCAAAGCCCAAAGCATGGAGAGAACAGGCTACAGACTGTTCAGATAAGTCAGATGCACTGGGGTGGGCAGGTCCTGGAGCACTCAAGAGCCAAGCGAGGGCCATCTCTGACCCATCAGCAATTATCTAGGCCAACTCATGCCTTTAATACAAAGTATGAGTGCATCGCTATTTGCTGGGCAGGGCTTTTTAAATACCCCTTTAATCTTCCAGCCTACAGGTTCCTAATGTGCCCATCACCGTGGAATCTGGGCGGCAATCAATCAATTTCTTCCACTCTTGCCAGGAGCATCCAAGCTCATAAGATGTTCAATGACCACCCAGATGGGTAAGGACACAAAGTCATGCTTCACCAGCCTTTCATCTTCAGTGTCAGCCTGGGAGGACAGGGAGATAAAGCACAGTGTTGTAGTTTTGCCCTTAACTCCTTGCCTTTTGGACACTGAGATCCTACACACTCCAATGGGAGTCCACCAAGTTGCAGCAGGAGATAAGGGTGCTCAAATACATGAATGAGAGAATTTAAGAAGTAGTGGGAAAGGTTATCATAAGCTCGGCCTTCAAAAAAAGGTGGAGGCAAGGGGCAGGGAAGAAAACTCCAAGTGATTGTAGAGGTGTCACCTTAACTTCAACAGAGATACTGGAATAGTATATCTGATTGAACATACCTTGTTCAACCCCGGAGGATAAGGAAGTGATAAGAAATAGATTTCCTAAGAACAAATCACGTCAAACCAGTCTAATTTCCAAATCTGGAAGGTTACCAAGCCCTGTAGATAAAGCGGAAGCAATAGCAGCAATATCCTGACTTCAGTGAGTCTTGTGGATCCCTCCCAGGCGGTGGTTTCACAAGACACTAAAGGGAAGAATTATCTAAATGGCTTTTCCACAGATCACAGCACATCCCCTTGAAAAATCGCGCTCAGGGAATCGCTCTCAGTGGTTAGGGTAGGATTCATACTACAGATCAGGACACCCACATCTGGGTGCCTGCACGTGGGTGTCTACCGGTCTGCTAAGCTCCCAGCATGCTCAGAGGGGGACTAATCCCCATGGCCTAATGAACAACGCAGTAGAGCATCTAGAGCAATGCAAAAGGAGTGACAAGTAGCTCTTCATTAAGAAGGTTGACCTGGGATGCCTTTAGTTGCCCACACAGCCACGTGGTGCTATTTTAGCTACGGTGGGATAGAAAGGCACAAGTCTCCTGCAGGGCCAGCCCCGTGCAGATGTCTGACGTACCTTGGAGCATCTCAGTTAACACCACACACCTATGTGCAAATTATCAGCAGAGCTCTAGATCCCTGTTTATTCAAAGGAGAAACCTTGCACACCTAGTTTATGTAAAGGTGCCTATGCACAGACTCCTGAATTTCAATAGTTTAGTTTCTATATTGATCCCACTTGTAGGGTAGGATCGAGTTGTCCAGATATAGATATCTGGTGCCATTTCATGTGTCATAGCGTAGAAATCCACATAGGACTGGTGTAAACAGCACAACTTACAAGAGTCTCTTCTTTTCCATGAATAGCAGCTGGAGGCATGAGACCCTACAGTGCCCAATATGACACTGGGTGTCTCTGTGGGCAAGTGAATTACTACAAAGGTAAATCTGAGTATGGGTTTGTCAGGCACCTATAGTACTCACAGTGACTTAAAGGCTGGACTAGATGTATGTAGACCTAGACACTGCTTCCAGGTGATGCTGCAGCATGAGAAGGTTTGCACACAACGAGCCCCCTCCATCTCTTCAAACATCTCATTGATTCACATATTTTCTTTCCTCACATTCTGCTCTTGGATGCAATTTAGGCTCATTTAGAGCAACCAGTTGGCTCCTGCAGCTCCTATCTAGCTGGGACCTGTGTCACAGGTATTTAAGTTCTCTTCCAAAAATATCCCAATATCTCATCTTCCTTTTGAACTGTCACCTACCAAAAGTTCACTCTACCACATTTTCTTTGAGGGCCTGGTGTCCTCCCCACCGAGAGCACGTTTCACCCAATGGAAAGGCACTTTCAGGGTCATTGCCTCAGCGCTGTTTGTGCAACCTCTTGGCAGAGTTTCTAATCATTTGTAATTTTTTATCTCACTGTTTTGATATGGAGAATAGCTCAAAGGCACTGTTTATTAAATTTCTCCACCCTTGGATGTGTGTCCTTTGCTGCAGCCACAAGCAAGTGGAAATCGCTGCAGCAATTGCGGGCCTTTGGTCTCCTTCCTGACAGCATCCTGGATCCAGAGATAGGGTGAAACCTGGGAGAAGATGAAAACTTACATTCCCCTAGGGATTGAGCAAGGGTTTGCCTTGCCTAGACACGGGACTTGTACGGCATCCAGATTCTCCACGGCTGGAATATTGCTTTTCCTCTTACATTTTTCTCATCTCCATCGCACCTTTTGCTGTCTCTGCCTCTGTGCTTGCACGCTGCCAACTGCGAGAGCAATGCAAGAAAATGCGCATCACTCTTCTCACCTCTGGCACAAGAACATTTTCTAGTAGAACCTTGCGTTTTCCTGAAATCTTAGCACTGAGCAAGGCCATGAGCTGGAAGCAACTCCACAGAGAGACCTGCCTTGCAAATAATCCCTTTGATATTGGCCCTGTCACTTAGCCTCTCCTTACCTCCAATTCCCATCTGCTGCTGGGACAAACTGGATCCAAGTCATGAGGAAAGCGCATGAAAAAGCGAGCAGCTTCAACGCTGTAAGCCAAGAGCTCAGTATTTCAGAGAGGAATGTTTTGCAGTGCAGTTTTGTGGTGCTCACCTCTGGAAAACACTCAAAATAAGCTGCTTTTTGATTTTACATGAGGGATTTGTTATTTCTTTGTAGAAAGCCGTATCAATAGCCACCATATGGCTGATACTCCTCTTTGCTTTCTGGCTGCTGAACAGGAGCAGCAAAACTGAGATGTCCCTGGAAAACAGAGCTGTATTGCAAAGCGCAGAGGTGGATATGTACTTTCAAGTGGGAAGCTTGAAATAAACCCTTTGAAATAGGCAGTTGTAAATTTTGAATGTTTATCCCTAATCCTTTTTCTCCCCAGAAATGTTTGGTTCCAGCCCAGGACTTGCTTTCTAGGCTCATGCTGTGATGCAGAAGATCAGGCTATGGGATGGTCATTGGTACTCACTAATTCTGGAGAGATTCACCTGGGCTTTTCATGGCATTTTTGATTTTCCTTTAATGATGCAGTGCCCTGAATCAAATTATTTTTGAGAATATTTCTGCTTCTCTTTTTCACTAATTTCACAGTGCCTGTGGTCATTATGTCCCCTCCTTACCTCAGCCACCAGAGAAGAAAACACGACCCAAAGGTGTTTGCTGGGGAAG
Organism: Mesitornis unicolor; assembly: GCF_000695765.1. NCBI lineage: Eukaryota > Metazoa > Chordata > Aves > Mesitornithiformes > Mesitornithidae > Mesitornis > Mesitornis unicolor. The sequence goes on from NW_010198393.1 coordinate 9,827, forward strand.
CTGGGAATGCGATAACTTCCTTTTTTTACGTTTGACAGTTCTCTAACAGTGTCTTCTGGACTTAACACCTAAAAAAAACCCCCCTGTTTATTTGTCCTGCCTCTTTGTCTGAATCAGCAGAAGCAGGGTTAAAAAAAGACAGGACTCACGCACACCGACTTGGCACAGACTTCCAAGGGCCTTGAGGCTAAAACAAAACAAACCAAAAAAAAAAGAAAAAGAGAAAAACAAGTTTTGTTTCCAAATAAACAAGTTTCCTCTCCCCTCAGGTATGGGGCTCGCTCAATTAAATTACACTCCTCTGCCAAGGCCTGCGCACCATGTGGATTCGGTTACTGTCTCTCCAAAAATGTGTGTGATGCTCCAGGCCCCGAGGAAGGCGAGGGCTGACCCCACCCTCCCCTCCAATGCCCTTCTCGGTGCAATCTACGGTTTTGGGTTATTTTCTTCGTTGTTCTGTTGTTGTTGTTCTTTCATAAGCCCGGCCCCACTTGAGCTCTGCATCTGGATCTGGCCTTGATTTCAGTTGCTCGCAGTGAGGTACAACGTGTCTGTGTTCGCGCAGAGGCTCGCCTGGCGGAGAGGAGGGGAAGGGGGGGGGGAGGTGGTGGCCTTCAATTAGCAGCTCTCATTAATGGGAGCTTTATTGGAGCTGTACCCTGACCAGGTTATTCCATGGACGGTGCCTAAACTTCCCCTTGCCATGTGCAGTCTTCCTGCTTCGCTTCCCGTATCTGATCCTTTGTGCAGTATCACTACACTCGTTTAATTTTGCTTTGATCCAAAATCACCTCTGTTTTCCTTCTTGGGTGATCATCAACTTCTACAGTTCTCCTCAGGAATGCATTTCTGACACAGGATAGCAACAAGATAGGCCCAAATCCTTTTCTTGGACCAATACTTCCCCTGTTGAAGCCCACCTACTGTTAGATTATTAGAAAAGTCTCTGGGGACTTTTAGCACCTGAGATCCTCAGTAAATGGAAAATATTTTTGTACTATCCACTGAAGGAGTAAATACACCAGATATTTGGGGTCTTGTGTAAACCAGGTGAAACTGAGGTGTTACTTACTACAAAGATGTGCAAACTTGCCTTGAGCTGAGGCAGGCTGTAGGAGGTTTGTGAGTTTTGTCCTTGTGTAGAACAGCCAGTAGAGGAGACTCTGGTTCTCACTTGCTGTCAACTGGCTCTTCATAACTGTCACTTCTCCCATGTTCTTTTTTCAGGAGAGAAAAGGAGAGGGAAATAACCATCTGCAATTGCAATACCATCCTTTCTGTGACAATGGGGCAGATCATCTTCCTCAAGCTGGTGTTTCAGCATCTCTGAGGTCATGGAGTACCATAGGATCACAACATGGTTTGGGTTGAAGGGACCTCACAGCCCCCCCAGTCCAACCCCCATGGACAGGGACACCTCCACCAGCCCAGGCTGCTCCAAGCCCCGGCCAACCTGGCCTTGGGCACTGCCAGGGAGGGGGCACCCACAGCTTCTCTGGGCAACCTGGGCCAGGGCCTCACCACCTCACAGGGAGGAATTTCTTCCTAAAATCCAGTCTAAATCTCCCCTCGTCCAGTTTAAAACCATCATCCCTTGTCTTATCACTCCATGTCCTTGTAAAAAGTCCCTTCCCAGCTTTTTTGTAGCCCTTTCAGGCATTGGAAGGCTGCTCTAAGGTCTCCCTGGAGCCTTCTCTTCTCCATAAATTAGTAATATAGACATATTTAGACATAATTAGGCATAAATTAGTGTACCCTCAATGGGAAAGTTCAGGACTTTTTCTGCCCTCAGAGTCATCAGCTGTTTGGCCAGTCAGCACGTACTGACCAGCTCATAAGATTGCTGTGAGCATGGACCCATCCTCAAAGCATGGCCCCTTTCCTTCATGTCTGTGGTTTCAGAGGAAAGACAGCACCAGGCCACACAAATGCGGAACTCTAAGCTCTGGAAATACATAAAACCTCCGTAATCTCTGCTGTGTGCCCACAGCCAGGCAGGATGGACCATTGCCTCAGTCCATTTCACATTTGGGAAGGAAACCAGGCCTTGCACATTTGACCTTTCCTCTGTTTTTACTCTCTCCTTACCAGGGAAACCCCTGTTGACATTAAAAATACTATTTGCAGGTGAAGGGTAGGTAATAGCTGAGTAAGGACCTTTAGGCTGGGTTCAGGATGAGTAAGTGGAAAATCCCTGAATTCAAGCCTGGCTGTGTGATTTGTTCGTCTTTCATGAGAGGAGTCCCTGCCAGCTCAATTTTCATGGCTGTATAATGGAGCGGCAAGACCATTCCAGCTCCCTGCAGCAAGATAATTAAGAATGGAAAGGTGCTTTGGCTACTGCCATCACCTCAGATGATTCAAAGCATTTTATAGATATTAACTAATTAATTGTCGCAAACTGCCCACCTAACTGGTCCGTTTGGTGCATCTGTGTGGAAGCTGAGGCTGAGGGATGACACATGTCCTCAGCTGGACAGCTTTGCTCCAGAAAGGATGCTAAGATGCCACCACTTCATTGATGCTATGGCAGGTACCACCAGTCAGGAGCTAAAGGATCTGGACCATGTTGGGATCTGGGATACTCTAATTCACCATGTGATCCTAGAAAAAGGTTGTTTTGCTTAAGCTGAAAAATCTTTAGGGCAGAAACTGTGTCTTTCTGTCTTCCTCTAGCACACCCATCACAGAAGAGTCCCCAGCTGGTTTAGTGCTCGTAACCAACAAGTGAAGAATAATAAATGGCCCACTCCTGCTAAAGAGACAAGTCGTCTGTTTTTCAGTGGTGTTTGCAAGAGTGGGAAGGGATTTCAGTTCTTACAGGAATCAAGACACATGTCAAGGCAAAGAAGGTGAAGTAAGAGGTGTCCCAAAGCGGTGATGGGACACGCAGATAGAAAATAACACGGAAAAATGGGGTGGAAAACAAGGCAAGTTGAAGGCATGGACTGGGGAAGGAGGTGGAGGAGGTATGGGATTGTGTTGAAAGGGGTGTGGAGGCACGGGGTGTGGTAGGCAAAGTGATTCTGGAGGCCTTGGAGAGTTTGGCAATCTGTGGGCGAAAAAGGGCAGGACAAATCGTGAGAGGGTCAAGGACAGCATCTGTCCCCCAAGGCAGCACGGTGAGGAGTGAGAAGGAGCAGCGAGCAGGAGAGCTACAGAATCACACCCATTCCCCACTCAGGGAATTCTCTCAGGGAATAGTTTACTTGCCACAAAACAACATTAAAATAAAATAAAATAAAATAAAAT
>NW_010198394.1:0-1116 GCF_000695765.1 Mesitornis unicolor
GCCACGTGAACGTCAGCGGCGCCGTCCCCGTCCCCACTGAGCAGCTCAGGTTCAGGTTGTCCCCCACTGTCACTCGTGGCTCCGGCCTGGCCAGCGTGATGGTGGCGTTGGCCACTGGCACTGCCAGGGGATGGCAACTGGGGGTTAGGGCTGTGGTGGCCACCACCAATGGCACAGGGGGATGGCAATGGGATTCGGGCTGTGGTGGCCACTGGCACTGCCACAGAGGGGGATGGCAATGGGGTTAGGATGGAGGGGGCAACAGGGTTAGGCCTGTGGTGGCCACTACCAATGGCGCAGGGGGATGGCAATGGGGTTTAGGGCTATGGTGGCCACCAGCACTGCCACAGAGGATGGCAATGGGGTTAGGCCTGTGGTGGCCACTACCAATGGCGCAGGGGGATGGCAATGGGGTTTAGGGCTATGGTGGCCACCAGCACTGCCACAGAGGATGGCAATGGGGTTAGGCCTGTGGTGGCCACTACCAATGGCGCAGGGGGATGGCAATGGGGTTTAGGGCTATGGTGGCCACCAGCACTGCCACAGAGGATGGCAATGGGGTTAGGCCTGTGGTGGCCACTACCAATGGCGCAGGGGGATGGCAATGGGGTTTAGGGCTATGGTGGCCACCAGCACTGCCAAGGGGGGGGATGGCAATGGGGTTAGGTTGATGGTGGCCACAGGGGATGGCTACAGGGTTAGGCCCGTGGTGGCCACTGGCACTGCCACAGGAGATGGCAACAGGGTTAGGCCCATGGTGGCCACCAGCACTGCCACAAGGGGGAGATGGCAATGGGGTTAGGCCCGTGGTGGCCCTGGCATTGGCCACAGGCACTGTCACAGGGAATGGCAATGGGGTTAGGGCTACGGTGGCCCTGCCACAAGGGATGGCAATAGGGTTAGGCCTATGGTGGCCACTGGCACTGCCACAGAGGGGGATGGCAATGAGGTTAGGATGATGGTGGCCACAGGGGATGGCAGTGGGGTTAGGGCTGTGGTGGCCGTGGGCACTGCCACAGTGAGGTGGCAACAGGGTTAGGCCCATGGTGGCCACCAGCACTGCCACAAGGGGGAGATGGCAATGGGGTTGGGCCAGGGGCGGGCCCGGGAAGGGCC
>NW_010198394.1:1146-1671 GCF_000695765.1 Mesitornis unicolor
GATGGGTTTCGGCCGGGGGTGGCCCGGGCTTTGGCCACAGGCACTGTCACAGGGGATGGCAATGGAGTTAGGGCTATGGTGGCCACCAGCACTGCCATGGGGACATGGCAATGAGGTTAGGCCCATGGTGGCCCTGGCATTGGCCACTGGCACTGTCACAGGGGATGGCAACGGGGTTAGACCTGTGGTGGCCACTGGGACTGCCACAGGGAGGTGACAACAGGGTTAGGCCCGTGGTGACCCTGCTATTGGCCACCAGCACTGCCACAAGGGGGGATGGCAACGGGGTTAGGGCTGTGGTGGCCACAGGGGATGGCAACGGAGTTAGGGCTGTGGTGGCCACTGGCACTGCCATGGGGGATGGCAATGGGGTTAGGGCTGTGGTGGCCACAGGGGATGGCAACGGAGTTAGGGCTGTGGTGGCCACTGGCACTGCCATGGGGGATGGCAATGGGGTTAGGCCTATGGTGGCCACCGACACTGCCATGGGGACGTGGCAATGAGGTTAGGCCCGTGGTGGCCCTG
>NW_010198395.1:0-10486 GCF_000695765.1 Mesitornis unicolor
TCCAACTCCTCATATTCTGTGATTCGGTGATATGTGTTTTACTGGATCACAAGTTTCATTCACACTGGTGTGGTTCAGAATCCAGGTCCAAACATTCCTTAGGTCAGACAGGAGCTGACTCCAGATCATAGCCTCAAGGCTTGATTTCCTTTCTGATAACGTAGCCCAGAGAGTCATTACTCTCAAAAAATAGTTTAAATAACAATAGAGGCAATTAGGTGTAGAAAATCACTGCAGTCTTTATGGATTCAGTGCTGGCGACTCAGTTGAACTTGATCTTAAGGGTCCTTTTCAGCCTAAATTATTCAGTGATTCTATATCACATGAGCTCACTGTACAGCAAAGGAATTAAATAATAAAAAAAATCTTGCTACTTTACTTCAGTGTCCTAAATGGAAAGCCCACTATGATGAGTTAGCTAATTAAATTCAGGGCAGCTGAACTGGATGAGTTCTAGACTAGATTAAATTGAAGAAAGGCCAGGAGAGTCCCTAGAAACCTTTCTGTTAATTACACTGTGAGCTATAGCTGGTTTGAAATTTTCCTTTCATTTGAAGAAGAGTGCCTTTATGTTACGTCCTATCAAAAAAAGTCTTGTAGATTTGGGTTGAGTTTTATGTTTATTTGGGTTTTTTAAAATATAATGTTATCTTAACTGTGACATACCTGTACACTGAAGTGTGCAGATTGTATTTCCTTTCACTTAGAGGTGCTGACTAACATTTGATCTGCTCTCCTTGTATGCACATGGAAAAATTTCACCAGGTTGGTTATGCTAAGTGATTTTTATTGATTGATTGATTTATTTAGTAGCAGCACAACTGGCCTATGTGTTAATATAATATAATAATGTGTTAAAATACAAAAACATTTTTTAATTTTTTTTTTTTTGCTTAAAGATGCAGGTTTACAGTGGCTTTCCAGCGCATTTCATTTGTGCAGCCCATTAAAAAATCTTCAGGATGCTGTTTTGTTGAAAAACTGGCTGAGTACAATGTGGGTGAATTTGGCTATGGTGAACTACCCCTATAAAGCTGATTTCTTACAGCCTCTGCCAGCATGGCCCATACAGGTAACTGAGAAACAGTGTCTCGTGACCACTGACCACATGGACCATTTGGTTTCACTAATTCTTTCCTTTTCTCCCAGTCTGTACCTTTCCCTTATTTTTTGGCTCTGTAGAGTCAACATGGCTGAAAAAAAGAAAACCAGGGTAGATAGTGCCAGCAGGAGTAAGGAAGTGATTGTGCCCCTGTGCTGGGCACTGGTGAGGCCGCCCCTCGAATCCTGGGGTCAGTTTTGGGCCTCTCACTCCCAGAAGGACATTGAGGGGCTGGAGTGTGGCCAGAGAAGGGCAATGGAGCTGGGGAGGGATCTGGAGCATCCAAATGATGGGCAGCGGCTAAGGGAGCTGGGGGGGTTCAGCCTGGGGAAGAGGAGGTGAGGGGAGACCTTATCCCCTCTGTAGCTCCTGAAAGGAGGGGGATAGCAAGGGGGCTGTTGGTGTTGCTTCCCAGTAGCAAGCAATGGGACAAGAGGAAATGGCCTCAAGTTGCACCGGGGGAGGTTTAGATTGGATCTGAGGAAATATTTCTTGACTGCAAGAGTGGTCAAGCACTGGAAGGGGCTGCCCAGGGAGGGGGTGGAGTCCCCATCCCTGGAGGGGTTCAAGAAGCGCATGGATGGGGCACTTGGGGACATGGTTTAGTGGGCATGGTGAGGTTGAATTGATGGTTGGACTTGATGATCTTAGAGATCTCTTCCAACCTTAATGATTCTGTGACTCTGTGATTTTCTTGTGCATCATCTGGTTTGTTGACACACTGCCACATGTTAATGGGTTGCATCAAGAGCCCAGAAGAAAAAAAGTGCCAGATACGATGGGTTAATTGTTAGACTTGATGGTCTTTTCCAACCCAAGTGGTTCCATGACTGAAAAATCAACTGTCTTGCACTGTTGTTCTTGAGGAGCAGAAATGCTGCCCAAAAATCATATTAAATTAGAGCCGCTGATGCATGGTTTTCTTTTACTGTGTATGGCAGGTAAGGTAGATAAAATAGTAGTATTTTTTCCTATTAAATGATAGTTAAGTATAAAGTATATAGAATTTTGCTTGTGTAGAGCTACATGATGGAGGAGTGGAGGGACATTCATGTGTCCTGTATTGCTGTCTGCAAAAGACACTATGAACATCTTGAAAACTATTTCTGCTTTATTATTATTCTGACACCACCCAGTAAATAATTCTGGGTTCTTCCAATGGGCTGGGAGCTCAAATTCACAGCTTTTACCCTTCACTGTTCCTGTATTAGTCCCAGCTGCATGGGAGCAGGGATGAGGAGAAAGCCGTGCCCAATAAATATTGTGACTTTAAAAGAGATGTTTTGAGATGAAAAAGACTTTCTGGGGAAGTAGCTTTTGTGTTTTCTGTTTGATTTGGTTTGATTTTTCCACTACTTGTGCCCTCAGTTTAGATTTCGAGTTAAACTCTGTCTAAGATTGCTCTTAATTTTTCTACCAGTAAAAAAGTGCCTTGTTCCACGAGCTCACATTTTCCAAACACGAATGATTAATAGTTTTGCAATTCTGCTGTATAAAAGGACTTAAAAATATTACAACTATCCTTATGTGGATGTTTCCATTTGTACTACAGCAAACTACAGGGAACCCTAAACTACACCTGGAGCTTTCTTCTTATATATTTGCGTGTGTAGTCATTACAGAGGAGCTAAATACTCTTTATTAAGTATTATCCATTTCAAAGAACAGGAAATTGATTCCAAATCTCGGTGAATGAAATACTAAGGTTGCACTGGTTTTAAAGTTTTAAGTGGGGAATGTAAAGTTTCAGGTTCCTCATGGTAGCATGCACTACACAAATGCAATACTGGTTTTTATGATAATGCTCAGGGTATATCATTGCATAAAAGGTGCTTTCTGGAAGTGGTCTCACTGTATTTCAAAAAGAAATCGATATCCCATCAGGTGTCACGTATTAATCTTAATTTCTTGTGGATTTAGACATCCCTTCTGTCTTCATTGCAGGAGGTCTGCAAGTTCTTGAAGGATCCCACTCTCCCCGATAAATTATTGCTGCAGAATATTTTTCAGGCAGTGAATTTGTACTACAATTATTCGGGAGAAGCCTCTTGCTTAGACATGTCCAAGACTGCAACGAAGAATCTGGGCCAGTTGGGTTGGTACTATCAGGTGCGTGCTCTGTCCTTCCTGATTGGATCTTGTAAGGATCTTGGTGCTAGAGCTGATGAGAATTGTCAAATAATTCAACTGTTCAATATATTGCACCAGATTTAATTGTTGTACTGATGACAAATGTAAGGGTGAAGCAAGTATGATATATGTGGCACTTCAGGACATGATTTAGTGGCCATGTTGGGGTTGGGTTGATGGTTGGACTTGGTGATCTTAGAGGTTTCTTCGAACCTTCGTGATTCTGTGATGGTAAGTGGGGAGGGCAGGGCACAAAAGAGAAGCAGCTTTCCCAGGCTGTCTCTTCATTATTCAGCTAATTATTGAGTTTCAGCTCTTCATATTGACTGAAAATGATGTACAGCAGCAGTGTCGTGGTCTTCTAATCCCTCCATCCCATTTGTCCACCTCAGTTTTATGCAAGAAAATATGCCAGGATATGATAATACGATTTTCTTCAACTAAAGCTGTTTATCCTGTAGCTCACTGAGCCCCAACCTTTCCCATCAAGAAGGTAACAAAAATACAGATCCCTATGGTAAGGGGTCCAGGACCTTCTGCTCCCCATCCCATTTATTAAGCACATGCAACACTTGCATCTTCTCTTCTGAAGAGCAGAGCAGCTGCTTCCAGAAGCAAGGTTTTATTGGTGTTCAGGTTGGGACCATCTGCTCTTGGCTACTGTCTCCTATGTATTCTGGACAGCTCCAGATGTGCAGACTTTATAAGTTGTCCTTATGTGCCAGCAGAGTGCCCAGGTGGCCAATAAGGCCAACACGATCCTGGCTTCTGTCAGCACTGGTGTGGGCAGCAGGAGCAGGGAAGTGATTGTGCCCCTGTGCTGGGCACTGGTGAGGCCGCCCCTCGAATCCTGTGTTCAGTTTTGGGCCCCTGACTCCCAGAAGGACATTGAGGGGCTGGAGCATGGGCAGAGAAGGGCAAGGGAGCTGCGGAGGGATCTGGAGCACCCGAATGATGGGCAACGGCTGATGGGGAGCTGGGGGTTTCAACTGGAGAAGAGGAGGTGAGGGGAGACTTTATCCCCTCTGCAGCTCCTGAAAGGAGGGGATAGCAAGGGGGTGTTGGTCTCTTCTCCCATGTAACCAGTGATAGGACAAGAGGAAATGGCCTCAAGTTGCACCAGGGGAGCGTTAGATTGGATATGGGGAAAAAAATTTTCACTGAAAAGGCTTTTCAAGCACTGAAAGGGGCTGCCCAGGGCAGTGGTGGCATCCCCATCCCTGGAGGTGTTTAAAAGATGTGTAGATGTGGTGCTTAGGGCCGTGGTTTAGTGGTGGACATGGCAGTGTTAGGTTAACAGTTGGACTTGATCTTAAGGATCTTTTCTGCGCTAAGTGTTTCTATGACAGTTGGACATTAATTAGTGATCAAATGCTGTTTGAGCTTATTTAAATACTGCACTCACAGGTATTGGACAGTATCCTAGGAATACAGCTTGTGGTCTTGCTCTTTCCTTCAGGCTTGCACTGAGATGGTGATGCCCATGTGCACAGATGGTGTCAATGACATGTTCGAGCCTCAGAAATGGGACTTCGATGCACTGTCCGAAGAGTGTTACAGGCTGTGGGGAGTGAGGCCTCGCCCCTCGTGGATCCTTTCCATGTTTGGAGGGAAAAACATCAGTTCACACAGCAACATCATCTTCAGGTGAGCCTTGTTTCAGCTTCTGAAGTGGAGTTGTCTACCAGTTTGGGTTGTCAGTACAAAAAGCCTGCCCAAAGTAGCAAAAGGATCTGTCTCCAACGCTCCAGCTGAATTAATGATGGGTAAAATGGTCAATCTGAAGTGGCTAACGAAGCCAACTCTTTTGTTGCTGCCTGTGTGGCTCTAATAGAAGAATCTTGATTCTGCCAAATGCAATTTTCTTCCCATGTGGATTCCTTATCTTGTGGCTGAAGTCCAGGTTTCTCATGTTGGTAAATCCATCTCACTTTTACCAAGCGAGAACACTGTCTCTTCCACGTAAAAGCAAAGTCTGAACAAGCCCTTGGGTCTTGGTCACTAAAATTGTTTCTCTGGGTGACAGCATTTCCCTTTAATACAGAAAAGAGAGGGAAGTGACTTGGGGCACTTTCCTACCACTGCCAATTGCCCTTTTCTTTTAGAGGTAATTAGGCACATTTCAACGAACTTGTGTAAGATCCACATACAAAGGGACATTTCCATTCAAGCAAGGCATACTGGTAATACAACAGAAGTTTTTCTGAAACACCTTTGTCCACAAAAAGTGAAAGAAATGGTAAGTAGGTGTGTATTTGAAAAATAGAAAGTCCTCACCTGAATTTGGGATTATTCTGTGGATTTCAGCTGTTAGCATTGGTCTGTTTGGCTCTAAAGACCTGTGGCTTTCCTCTGGTTTGCCTCTTGCTGTTTCTCTCACAGCAGCCTATGCGCTCTGGAGTGAGGAATTTCACCCTTTTTTAGGAAAACTTTTAAATTAAATAAAAAAAGAATTTGTTGGTTTAACTTAATTTCTGCAGAGCATTGCTTATTTCCAAGGCTTCGCAGCTCTGTACAGTAGAAATATGCTTTGTAAGTGAGAGACAAGCAAACAAATCTAAATAAGTGTTTAGGAATGGATGCCAGCTGAAGAAGTTTGAAACGAGAAAAGCTTGAAAGCAGCCAAATGAATGAAGAAGTGGTGCTGCACACACAAAGCTTTTGTTCTCAAGCTGGGTTGTTTCTCTTCAAACAAATACATTGTCAACACTGTACGTTTTATGTAAGAGCCTTTTATCCTCAAATACTGCAGAGTGCTTTACCAAAAGATTATCCCTGTGTTTACCAGGGGATGGGGCTTCCTGTGGGATAAAACACGCTGTGCTTCGAGTATTGGGCAATTTGCACAGCAGTTCAGAGCAGGAAGAGAAGAATACTCCATCTGAATGTACTGCTGAAGGGTGGATTTATCCATCCACAGTGGCATTTGGCCAGGATGCTCTAACTGGTGTTGCAAGAAGTACGTCACTGTGCAGATTCACGCTGCGTCGTGTGGTATCATTGGTACCTTCTTGAAGGTAAATAGTGTGTGAGTGGTTACTTAGGCAGATATTGCCTATCCTGGGCAGTGCATCTTTATTAAACTGCTATTTTAAGGACATTGGGGGTTTTTGGAAACCTGCTTGGCCTTTCTCTTCCAGCAGTTTCCACTCATGATGTTCTTAGTGGTACATGTTCAGTGGTGGAAATGGCACTTTAATGCTGTTCAGGAATGTGGTGGCAGAGAGCTTGGTAGTGTCTCATCATCAACTTACTGTGGTAGTGAAAATCACCCCAGGTTCTATCATACAGGATTAAATTTGATGTGGGCAGTCTGAAATCTGGTATTTCTTATAGAATATTTACATATATATAGAATAGATATATAGAGAGAATCATGATCCAGAGAGACCTGGAGAAGTGGGCCCAGGGGAACCTCATGAAGTTCAACAAGGACAAGTGCAAGGTCCTGCACCTGGGTCAGGGCAATCCTCATTACCAATACAGACTGGGAGATGCTGTGCTGGAAAGCAGCCCTGAGGAAAAGGACCTGGGCGCACTGGTAGGTGAGAAGCTGGACATGAGCCACCAATGTGCATCTGCAGCCCAAAGCCAACCCCATCCTGGGCTGCATCACAAGAAGTGTGGTCAGCAGGGCCAGGGAGGGGATTCTGTTCTGCTCTGCTCTGCTGAGACCTCACCTGCAGTGCTGCATCCAGTTCTTGGGCCCCCAGTGTAAGAAGGATGTAGAGCTGTTGGAGCAGGTCCAGAGGAGGAAGAAAATTGGGTTACGGCTTCAAGTTGTGCCAGCGGAGGGTCAAATTGGATATTAGGAAAAACTTCTTGACTGTAAGAGTGGTCAAGCACTGGAAGGGGCTCACCAGGAAGGTGGTGTAGTCCCCATCCCTGGAGGTGTTCAAGAAGTGAGTGGATGTGGCACTTGGGGACATGGTTTAGTGGGCATGGTGGGGTTGGGCTGAGGTCGGACTTGATGATCTTAGAGGTCTCTTCCAACCTTCATGATTCTGTGATCTTATTCTGTAAAACTTTTAAGATTTATGACCATTTTATTGCTTTCTGTTATTTTCTGATGCTGCCACTGTAGTATTTTCCTAGCTGCATATCAATGTCCAAGGATGTTTTAGTTTCTTAGATACTTCTAGAAATTTCTACTCACATACAATAGCCCATCTCTAATGTTTCCCTTTGGGGGCAGGTCCAGTGTTTGAAGTGAGGAGCAGATCTAGACTTGATCTAGATTAGATCTAGATTTTCCATAAGTGTATGGATATTGACTTTATGCAGAAAGATGGACCACATGTGGGAAAATGTTGCAGTAAAGGAAAATAGGATGTTTTAGGCATTAATGGGTCAAGTCCAAAGTGAGGAATGAAAGATGCCAAACTCTCACAGCGTAAAAGTAATTTTAGACACTTCCTTGAGGTATAAAAGCTTTATTTTAATATGATTGTTATTAGAAATAAAGCACCTAACGGAAGGTCCAAGTATTTCTTTGCAACACCAGATTGGCACGCAGCTGAGACAGCAAAAGAGAGAACTTCCTGAAAAATCAGCTATAAAGGGTGCGGTTGGTTGTTAGCTTATGGCAGACTGTGAAGAAGGAAAGCAAAATGCTTTGTATTGTGAATTTGGACATGTCTCAATAGAGGGGAACCTGAACCCTTATGTCCAGGATGGGTCGCAGCAGATCTGTCTCCAGAGGCTGTGGCACTACTGTATTTTATTATCTGAATTAATGATCATTAGTGACAGAAGCGTAGCCTTGCTGTAGCTGCTAATTGCTCTGTACCTGTGTTGAGAAGGCTCCTCTCAGTGGAGGAGTGGGCATAAGACGTTGAGACAAAGCTGGGGCCTGTTTCTGTCTGTATTAAATTCAAAATTAGATGAAAATCCATGTTGATATGTTGATGACTGCTGTGCAGAGGTACCCATATGAGGTATTTTCTTCTTACAGCAATGGTGGCCTGGACCCATGGTCTGCAGGTGGGGTGACCCACAACATCACTGATTCGCTGGTGGCGATCGTGATCCCGGATGGAGCCCATCACCTGGACCTACGCAGCCGCAACCCTTTGGACCCCAAATCTGTGCAGCAAGCTCGAGCCCTGGAAATCTGCTACATGAAGCAGTGGATTGAAAAGGCCAGGTACAACAACTGAGGTGGTACTGCAACAACCGTGGCTGTTGTACCTCCATTGGCATTGCCAGGAGCAGGGCCAGGCCTTGGTCACCTGAACATTTCACTCCTTCCTCACCTGTGTTGCCGTTCTAACCATTGCTTGTGCCCATGAGAAAAGCAGGCAGTGGATAGGTGGAGAACGTTGTCATGAAATAAACTTTAGCCAAAGTGCATGGATTGAGCTGTCTACTCTGGCTTGCTTTCCTCTTCTGCTCTTCTCAAATGCATTTCTTTACCATCAAGAGTTCCTGCTCTAGGCTTGATGCCTTCCTTGCTGTGTTAGGAATTGTCCTGACCATTGGTCTATACAGTGGAGTACACGTCAGTGCTATTGATGGTGAAACTCCTGCTGCCTTCAGTGCGATTGAATTTCAGACCTCATTAACTGGAGATACAGAATATAACTGGGAACAGACATCACATTTTACTGTGGTTTTTCTTGGAGAGGTGGGGAAGGCACAGGGAAACTGGCTGTGCCGTTCGTAAAGCAGCTAAACAGCCCTCACCCTTTGGAATCAATGCTGGAAAAGAAGTAACTAAAAGAAGTAACTATCTTTTTATTTTTATTTTTTCCTGAGTTTTCTGGCAGTTTCTTACTCAAAGCTGCCTCAGATGGCTTTTCCATTCTGCACTGAACAGTCAGGGCTGGCCCCAGACTCTCTCTGCTGATAATGTCTGAGCACACCCGATCTGCATCGGGGCTTTATTTCTTCCTTTGCTGTTTGTCCTAATCCTGAATTATCTGCCACTGCGATGATGGTTGCCAAAGAAAACTCTGGGTGTATTTTGTGTGTGTGTGTGTGTGTGTGTGTGTGTGTGTGCCATATAAACACTGAGCTTTTTCAAATCAGGAAGCTTTCGAAGCCATTCTTGAAGAGCAAATGTGACACTTGTGCTGGCTTGATTTTATGAAGTGACAAATAATTGGGGCTGTGCCTTGTGTGGGTCTTCCCCCTCCCTCCTATTCTGTGTATTGTTCAGGTTCTGCATGATCTGTTTGCTGATGGTTCTTCAATAAAAGCCTGTTTTAAAAAAAAAAAATTGTTTGTGGGACAAACTATTCAAAAGGCAGAACGTGGCCATGCTCTTGGATCAGCCTAAAGCCTGGTGCTGGGCTCAACACGCCAGGTGCATGGGGCCTTCTGTGAGGCTTCCAACCCAGACAAACTGCCCCGATTCATGGGACGGCAATATTTGACATTAATAAATGGCTGGGGCAGTCCCCTCCTTTTCCAACGCTGGCTTCATTCACACTGAAGCCCTTCTTCTGAAAGGATTCTGTGCAGTTTAAAGGACAACTCCATTTCAGAAAGACTCGAGTAAGGCTTCTTGTCCCCAGACTCATAAAATTACAATTCTGTTCCTTGGCCCTCCCAAGTCGATACATAGAAGTTTTAACTCGTATTTTTATTGTGTTATAGAGAAGCTTCACTTTTATTCTTTTCCTAGCATCACTTGCATGGTTTTACATGTAACTTTTTGCCTGGTGAGATCAACTAGGTCTTGAGATGCTCCTTTAAGCTTTCTGGGTACATCCCTGATAACAGTGGCCCAAGATGTTAAGATAAGCTCCAAAGAGGACCAAGATAAGCACCTAGGAGCTGGTTTAAGCTGACATTCCAGGGCAAAAGGATGGATGAGCTCATTCCAGGCCCATACATGGCCAAAGGAACCCCAAAATTCAACTAGCAGACAGTGTGAGGAAGACTATGCATGACCACCAGAGGGGGAGAAGACCCTAACCCTAATTTTACTACACATGTTCAGACTATGCAAATGAATTCTGGGAACCTGTTAGCATAAAACTGCCTTTTCCAGGAAATCTGATGAATATGTATGTTTTTCCTGGATATAAATCGGTGTGTTTTGGTAACTTGTTGGAGCACTTATGGAAGAGGAGAATGCACAGTGTTGCCCAGTGCTGCAGTAAAGAATGCCTGCTTAATAACAACTTTGTTGTTATTGAGTTTTTATCTCGGAATCCTTGCCCAGCCACCCCTTGCCTCCCACTTCGGTGAGGAGTGTTAGAAAGGTCTCAATAACTTCATGGACGCTACAGGCTTGGGGACGAGTGG
>NW_010198396.1:0-1361 GCF_000695765.1 Mesitornis unicolor
TTTTTAGCACCTGAAGAAGCAGGGTCAGGGACCGAGTGCTCCATCCCCAGATCCCGTGCTCTGACAACCCCACGCAGCCGTTGCAGCTGGGGGAGCAGCAGCCCCGAGCCATCCCCAGGGCACCGAGTGCTCCCCAGCACAGCGTGCGACTCTGCACACACATCAAACCCCAATGAGAGAAGGCAAGGGTGGCTCTGAGCAGGGAAAAAGCACCGTCTGCATGGCCCAGGGTGACCGAGGTGGCCCCTGTGTCCAGGAGGGCAGTTTTTGCCTGCTCTCTCTTTGCCTCTGCAAAACCCAACTCCCACCCAGACCCCGTGGCTGAATTTGTTCGCGCTCATCCCACTGTGATCACTGGGAGCTTTCTCTCTCCTCACAAGTTTGAAGGATGAGGAAGGGAATTCAGGAGTGCTCCCGACCTCCCTTGCATAGCTGCATCCAGAGCAGGGAAACAAGCTCAGAGCTCTGACTTGAAAGGTAAAAGCTTCCTCTGCTCTCATCCTGGCTTTTAAGGGGCTCCCCACTGTGCTACTCTATGGGTACAGGCTACAGAACCAGCCATTTGTCTAGACTGGGCTAAAACTGATAACAGAAACTTTGCCAGAGATCAGAACTCTGTCACAACACTACAACAAGAGTGAGCATTTCTAGGTGTAACCAGGATTATCAGGCATGTTTTGAAATGGATACTCTCCAGCCTTATTTTTATCAGCTCCTACAAGCAAGAAAATACTAAGCTACATACTGCTACTCATTCAAGTAATGCAGACATGGTAAAATAAGACTAGAAGACCAAAAAAACTTTAAACCTAGGGACAGCATGAAAACTGGTACTGGGCTGTCACCAGTTGTGGCTGCAGCAGAAGCTGCAGTTACAGGTTTGGGGCTGTCCTTGCAGGTCCTGAAGCAGACTGTGATGATTCTGTGGTGTGGGATGTCATTGTAGGTGCTTGTGACAGCCTCAGAAGACAATGATCCCCTCTCCCCTGGACATCGGAGCGATCATTCCCAAAATATTTTCACCTCAGGGTCAGTGTTATGTGTTCAAATAACGGGGGTGTGTGAGGTGCAGCTCTCAGGGGGGTACGTGTTGTCAGGGGGTTGTGAGAGGACAGCATGGCCTGGGCAGGTGAGACGATAAAACCAGTACTAAACTTCACACTGAGCGTGAGGCTGTGATTAATGAAAGGCCGTCAGGTTTGAAACACTCATGTTTTTGTGTTTATTAAGGAGAAATTAGACTCTGTTATGAAGAGGATTTGTGTGTGCCAGGCTAGTTGTACAGGATGCTAAAGGCAATGTGTCTTTGAGGTCATTAGGTGCCCTCACGCCTTTCACAGGACACAGAGGCTCAGCCGTGC
>NW_010198397.1:0-3909 GCF_000695765.1 Mesitornis unicolor
ACCTTCCCTTGTCAGTTCCTTCACCATCTGTTTCAGGCGGTTATCTTCCACACACTCCAGGAACCTCCAGGACTGTTCCCTCTCTGCTGTGTTGTATTTCCATCAGATATCCAGGAAGTTTAAGTCCCCCACGAGTACAAGGGGAAGCAATTGGGAAGCTTCTCCCAGCTGCCTATGGAATATTTTGTCTATCTCTTCATCTTGGTTAGGTAGTCTGTAACAAACTCCCTCCATTATATCTGACTTGTTGGCCTTCCCCTTGATTCTCACCCATAGTCACTCAACCCTGTTGTCACTATCGCTAATCTCTAGGCGGTCATAGCATTCCCTAACATACATGGCCACCCCACCACCTTTCCTTCCTTGCCTATCCCTTCTGAAGAGCTTATACCCATCAATGGCAGCACTCCAGTTAGAAAATTTTAGTCGTGAAACTGCGAATGTTGTTGGTGGCACAGGGAAACAAAAAAATTGCCCCTTTTTTGCAGCATTTAAAATTTAAGCTTGGTAAACAATGGGTAACACATCAGTTTTTATAAATTCTGGAATGCCTGATGCCCTTGATGGGAAGAGATTTATTGAGCAAGTTAGATGCACAGATTGCTTTTGAGAATGGAGAAGTGCAATTACTAATACCTGAAACAAGAGCTTTAAAGGCGAGGATTTTTATGTTATGGAATACAGAGCGACTGGAGGAAGAAATTCCCACAGAAGTAGAGGATGCAGTAACACCCCGGTATGGGTGTTGACAGGGTCGCAATCATGACAAAAACTTATCTATGCAGTTGCAGATAAGCAGGCACTTCTTTATTGCAGCACTGGGGAAACACAGAGGATAGCTCCTCTAATTGTGCTCTGAAGTCTGTTCATTTTCACAGCTTATTTATATACTTTTAACAAAGTGATTTCACAAGATTGTACAAGTATGCATAAAATGTTCGCTTTTTAATTTGCCCTTTACCATGATTGGTTCCTAACTACCATAATATTTCATACAAGACATTGATCTATTTCAAAAGCTTACCTCTACATAATTTTGGCATGCAGAAATGAGAAAAGTTATTGCCTATTCCTTGCCTTATCACAACTATTCTATGTTTGTTATGTACCTGTGTATGGTACATACCTTCTCTAA
Organism: Mesitornis unicolor; assembly: GCF_000695765.1. Lineage (NCBI taxonomy): Eukaryota > Metazoa > Chordata > Aves > Mesitornithiformes > Mesitornithidae > Mesitornis > Mesitornis unicolor. Next base: position 1,136 of record NW_010198397.1, read on the forward strand.
GCACTTGTGCACATATATCTTGTAACTTTATCTTTGCAGTTTAAGCAAATACCTAACTACTTTAATCAATCAAAATGTTCTCTTGACTGCAACATGGGCAAGCAGAATCCCAGTTTGGGCTAAACTAGTAGAACCAATGAAAGTTGCTCTAAAATCTGGAACTAAACTGATAAGACAAAAACAGTATCCTAATAAGTGGGAAGCTAGAAAGGAGCTGGAAGAATTGATAACAACATTTCTGAAATATGGATCGTTGGTAGAGTGTGAATCAGAATATAATATCCCAATATTGCTAGTAAAAAATAGCATGTCAAAAAACATATAGATTAGTCCAAGGTTTGAGAGCTGTGAATCGGATTGTTCAAGATTTGCACCCAGTAGTGGCTAATCCATATACCTTGCTGACTTCTCTGAAGGAAAAGCAGAAGAGGTTTACTGTACTTGATCTCAGGGATGCTTTCTTCTGCATACCTCTAGACAAAGATAGCCAGACAATATTTGCCTTTGAGTGGGAAAGCTTCACTACCAAATGCATAATGTACTTCAAGGGTTCAAAAATAGTCCAATGATATTGAGCAATCAGTTGGCAAAGGAGAAAAAAAAAGACAAACCCTGATGGAACATTGTAGTATGTGGATGATAACTTACTGGCCACTGAGACTCGGGAAGAATGTCTGCAGATGACCATAAGTGTACTGAATTTCCTGGGACAAGGAGGATATTGTGTGTCAAACAGCTAAGCCCAGGTAGGAAAAAAGACTGTAATTTATCTGGGTTTTGAGATTTCACAGGAACAACGGAGACTGGGAGCTGACCGAAAAGAAGCAATTTACCAGACACCAGAACCAAGAACTGTATGAGAGCTGAGAGTGTTTCTGGGCATGGTTGGATGGTGCAGACTGTGGATTCCCAACTATGGACTGCTGGTAAAACCCCGCTATGAGACTCTGAAAGAGTCAAAGGAGAATCATCTGCTGTGGACCCCTGAATGCCAGGTAGCCTTTAAGAACTTAAAAAAGGCTTTAATGTCAGCACCTGTACTGGGACTGCCCAATTTGTTCAAATCTTTTGAGTTGTTTGTACATGAGTGGCAACACCTTGCCCTGGGTGTGCTGACTCAGAGACTAGGAGCAACTGGACAATAGCAAAAGGCTGTCCCAAGCTGCACACTCAAATACCAAGTTGTCCTGTTTGAACAGGATTATGTGGAACTTAAAATTACTACAGCGATCAACTCAGCAGTATCCTTGAACTCAGAGGTAAGGGACTCTGAACCCTTTCACCATAACTGGCTGCAGTAAACATAGGTAATCGATTGGCTGATAAAACTGCTAAAGCGTTGGCAGAACAAAGCATCCTTGCATTGGTACCAGTAAAACAGGTAAAGCTCCAAATTCTGAAACCTAATTATAGTGAGACAGGTACTGTTAAAAGCAACCAAAAATGGGGAGGGTTGGTTAATAACACCAGAAGATGGTAGAAAAGAGACATGAGGAAATGCACTGAGGTAGTGAAGCTATGATTTATAGTCTGCAATAATCGATTATATGTGTAGGGATGACTGGGATAGTAAAATCTATAACAGCAAAATGTCCCACTTGTTTGAAAAATAATCCCATGAAAAGAAAAAGGCTGCCCCCAGGAACAACTAGGCAGGGAAATTCTCCTGGAGATTACTGGCAAATTGATTTTTCTGAATTACCAAGACAAAATAGTTATAGGTATCTTTTGATGTCAGTTGACACCTTATCAGGATGGCCAGAAGCTTTTCCCTGTCGCACCAACAAAGCTAGGGAGGTAACTAGGATATGATTAAATGAAATAATTCCAAGGTTTGGTGTCCCGATAGGAGTGTCCTCTGATCGAGGCCCACATTTTGTGACAGACTTAGTTCAACAGTTAAGTAAGATTTTGGGTATCAAGTGGGATTTACATACTCCATGGAGGCCTCAATCAGGTGGAAAGGTAGAAAGAATGAATCAGAATTTGAAACAACAGATCAGCAAAATCTGTCAAGAAACACCTTTACAATGGCCACAGGCCCTTCCATTGGCCCTGTTAAGAATTAGAATACACTCAACGTATAGGAGTAAGATTAGTCCTTATGAGGTGTTGTATAGGAAACCTTATCAAGTACTGTTGATTCCAGGGGAAATGCAAGTTAAGGGAAAAACAGTTTTGAAGCTGTATCTGATTTCTCTAGGCAAAGTTCTTGCAGCTCTCCAGCAACACATAATGCTGACCAGACCACTTGCCCTGGACACCCCTGCTCATCGATATCAACAAGGAGACCTTGTGTACATAAAGACGTGGGGTTTGGAACCTCTTCAGGAGAAGTGGAAGGGACCTTTTCAAGTTCTCCTCACCACTTACACAGCAGTTAAAGTTGAAGGAGTAGAATCCTGAATCCATTGCACTCGAGTGAAGCCAGCCCCAGCGCCAGAGACATCATGGTGGCAAGTAGAATCAACAGGAGATTTACGAATGAGACTGAAAAAACAACAGAGACATTTTAGATTAAGTACCTGATTAATATGTGTATTCTGATGATCTGTGTGGGAGGAGATAATTTTCAAATTACCCTGCCAAAATGGGATCCAAACAGAAATATTTGAGAACTTTTAGCCAAGGAGGTAACCAACACAACCTCTTTTTCCTTAAGGGCAGGAAATACAGTAGGGGAATTATATAGTTCTTGCTTAGTAGGCTTTCCAGCCCCTTTAGAGTTGTTGAAGAGTTACACAATTGTCACAGAATCGCACCAAAATGGCTAC
>NW_010198398.1:0-15857 GCF_000695765.1 Mesitornis unicolor
CCTCCCCTCCCCTCCAGGATCTCCAGGGTTGGGATGTCTTCATATTAGGAAATGAAATTTCTTAATGAACATCCTGACCTGTAACTTATTGCCTTTGTCCTTCATTTTAACATCTGCCACTACTGAGAACTGTTGCTTTTGTCATCTTTGTAATTAACCTTGAAGTAGCTCTAGACTGCTATTAGATTGTCCCTCAGGCTCCTCCTCAGCCAAACCAGCCTTCACACATCTTGGGCATACCCTGTCCAAGACCACAGATTTGACATGTAACTTCTCTAAGTCGTTGCTGTTTTGCTGTCCCTAACCTTCCCAAACTATGCTGGTATGCTCAGAGGTCTGAGAGGAGACTTTGCCTGGAAGGACTGAGGTTAGAAAACACCGAGTCCTTTTCCATGTTGTCTACCAATAAGTTGTATGCGCCATTCATCGATGGACCCATATTTTCTCTTGACCGCCCTGCTGCTAATATACCTGTAAAAATCCTTCTTGTTGACTTTTTATCCTGATAAAGTTTTAGTTTCAGCTTGGATTTGGCCTTTCTGATTTCATTCAGAACACCTTTGCACTTAAAATTTTCCTTTTCTGCCTGCCATTGTTTTCCTTTTGTATCCTCTCTTTTTGCCTTCCAGTTCAATGGCAAAGCAGGGAGCTCCACCTGCATGGCTTCTTTTTTACCCTGAATAAGCCAATGTCCACTCCTCTAGAGTCCAAGCTCCAACTCTGCTGCTTACCTTCCCAGCCTTTGTCCAGACCCTTGGTTTGGTCATCTGGTGGTCACAGCAACCCAAATTGCTCTCTGCAGCCATGTTCGCCATCATTTCCTCCCTGTTTGCAAAAGGCGGATCAAGTTGACCAAACATTACTTGGTCAGTTTATCTAGCATTTGCATTCCAAAACTGTCATGAGTGGACCCTAGGAAACTCATCGACTGCTTGCACACTCCTGTTTTACTGTCCTAGTAGATATCTGGATTATTTAAATTCTGCATGAGGACAAGTAAGTGGCCTCTGGTCAGCTGTCAGACTAAGAGGACAAAGTGGATGAGCTATAGACAAGCTGTAACAAACTCCACCACAATGTTACTTTTCATTCTGCTTTCTCTGGGCCAGCAGATCTCTGGTCTCACACTGCAGCTCTGCACAAAGTGCCCTGCTAATTTATCTATGTGTTGAGTGTATGCATTTTGGAACTGATTATTAGTAGCACTCTCAAAATCTAATTCAAGACAGGATAAAAAATGTTGATCCATTTACTTACACTAAGTTGCAAAATATCTGACTAGCAGGGTAAATGCAAAAGCTGCTCTTGGCTCAGCAGATGAACAGCGATTCTTGTAAGTCAGTATCAATAGGTACATTTGAATTACCTAGATAACAACTTATTTTTCGGCACTCTTACCTATGTACCTATCTGTCTGTTGTGCCAATATTATTCCACAAGACAGTGAATAGTTATTCCAGCATGGAAAAGTATGAGTAATCACTATCTGTCATAGTCAACTGGGAACTTTGGTTAGGAAAACATGTTGGGAAGGGGGACAGGTAAGTTGCAAGAGTGCTTACAAAGCTGAAAAGAAAAGCGACTCTATTTCTTTTTAAAAGGTCTGGGGCATTTTAAGTACAGCTTCTAAGTTATTTAAAGATATTTAAAAAATAGTTTCTCACTCTAGACACACAGTACTTGTATGCTTTTATTTTTTGCAGGCAAGAGCAGACCTCGGTGGAGTCAGGATAAACACTTAGCTGAAGTCTAAAGGTTAACATTGATGAAAAACCAGTCTAACTGCCTAGCTGGTTAGAATAGCATTGCTACATTATTGCTGAAAGGTGCTAGCAGAGATGTTTATATCTGTGCAAGCTTAAAGCTGATTGGACCCTCCAAATGTGTGCCTGACTGGACACGTGTTTGCACTGGACTGATCTCTGAACCAGCTTGTGCTAGCAGGAACACATGTGAAAAAATAACCATGGTTTATAGCTATAGACAGCCTGCTGGCTTCATCACCCAGCTGGCAATGTAAGAAAGATTTTAGATCTATAATGACACTGTGTATATTGAACTAGTTGTGGTAGAAGGCCACGTAACCTGAAAACATTGTTTTCTGTTCATAGATTTGGCATCCTTCATTTTGAAGAACTTCTGATACTTAGTCCAATGATGCAAGTCTGTCACAAATAGCGAGTGGTCCCTCAAAATTTACTTATTTTCCCCAATGGCCAGCTGCAGCCAGGAAACACCTGGTACCCTTAGAGGATGGTTCCTCCACAGGGCACTCTTCCCTTCCAGTTCCCCATGCAGCTAAGAAGAAGAGCAGCCTTTCACTAGCTGAATGCCTGGGGGAAGCACATCAGTGTTCACGTATCACGGTTACAAAGATTGGCATCATGGAAGAACTAAGCACTGTAATTCCCACCCATTCCCCGAAATCACCCTCCAGATTTAAGGTTAAGGTATACATGAAGAAAGCACTATCCTTACAAAATGTATGTACAAACACAGGAGGTGCAGAATCTACAAAAGCAATTAAAAAAAAATTAAAAGAGAGCTTTGCTGTTCCCATTTCTTCCTAGCATCTTAAGCTTCCTCCCATTTTGAAGGTGACAGGCTTTTTACTATTCACAACCTCCTGACTCATTAGCCGGTTGGCAATTCTGCACCCCTAGGTTACCCTTCATGGGAGATGACCTGGAATTAGAAAATGCCGCTTCTCTTTGTTGTCTAGAAATGGTTATGGCTATTTAGATTCATATCTTCTGCAGTCCTCTGGAGATTTTTTAAATCCTTCCATTAAGTAAAAAGGGGGTTTGAGCTTTGTCCTAAATAATGAGGGACTGGTCCCACTGTGGAAGCACTTAACATACCACAAACCTGAGTTTGCTAATAATTGACCAGATAGCATCTGGTTCTCTCCTAAGCAGTTTGTTAGCCCACTGTGGGACAGAATTTCTTGAGCATTATTCTACTTCTGGTCAAACCTGTTTTAGATGAATCCTGTATTACATGCAATCAGGTCTTTTGCAACCATGTATGGAATTAGTGAACACAGTACATTTCTGGCTTGTGCTGAAGACCAAAAACAAAGGTGGTGACAGGAGTGTAAGTGGATGAGAAACATTGTGACGTTTCAAAGTGTGTAAGAGAGACCAAACTAAGCGCAGTGGTTCTGTCTACTGACAGAACAGCCTTTTGTAAATCAAAACAAGGTTTATCGGATAGCTGCACAGAGTCCTCTGCTCATGGACGCCAATCACATCTGGTTCCCTCTTTGAGGAGTCCAGTTCTGTCTGTGTTTTGTGTGTAAGCCTAGTCAGCCCAAGGTTTGACATTCCACCCTGGAGAGAAGTGTCTCATTTTCAGGAGGACATGGACCGAAATTGCTGATTGAAACAGCATGTGGCAAGTGAATGCAAAAGGCAGGATGAGAAATTAGCTGTTGCAGGCCCTCTGGACCCTTCTTACCCAACACTTAGGCAGGTCAGCCCCTGAAGTGAGGAACCCACGGTAGGAAGTGGCTGCTGCTAGGGTCAAGTACAGGGAAATGGGATGCAGGGGTGACTGTCAGGTCAGAGAGCATTAAAAGTGAGTGCTTGTGTGCGTGAGTAGCAGCAGTGGTCCAACACAAGACACAGGAATCAGGAGAACAGGGGTGAGTGGGAAGGACTTGGAGGCACTGGTCCAGACCACATTCTTCTCTACCTGTATTGCCTTGCCACAGTCTCACTGAGGGAAAAGAGCTAAAGGGCTGCCTTCCCTTGCTTGTGGTTATGTAAAGTGTATTTATCAAATTATACGTTTTATGTTATGTATGTGGTTCTGGGGATAAGCTTCCCCCAGTGAACTTCATTGAGTCCCATGCAGAGCAAAAGGACATTATCTTCCCTACAGATTAGTGATTTGCTTAACTAAGCACTAGGGAAACTGCTGAATGACTACAAATACTGTCCAGATAGCTATTAACTACTTTTAACTGTGTCAAAGGAATGTAAGCATTTCCAAAGAGGTGAAGGCCGTCAGTTACACAAGGAAAAAGCATTAAAAGCATTGAAATTACCTCCCAAACATTATTAAATCTCAGTAACCTCTGGGAGGAGGAAGAGAATGTGACTGGACCCTGTGGGTCTAAAAATATCCTGTTCTGCCACTGGAGGAGGGGAAATGCAAGAGAACTCATTCACACACCACGTGGATTAGGTTAGAGCCTGGTCCCTGGAGTTAGCAGCTGCTTGGAAGGAGAAAAAGAGATTTAATCTGCCTTTTCACTGGGAATCTGGACCATGATGCAGAGCACCATACCTGAACAACTGATGTGTGGGTCTTTTATCTGAGCTGGATGAGCCAATCTGGGAGCAGATAATGCAGAGATCTGAGTGATAAAAAGATATCTAAAAGTGACCAAGATGAGTTAGAAAAGCTGTCTGTCATGTTCAGGGTTACAGGAGAAGCTGGAGAAAGTGCCTAACCTTTGGTAGATGTCTTTCCTTGTCCAGAAGCTCTGCCACAAAGGATGGCAGTAATGGAAAATGAGACTCCTGCCCTCAGATCCTACATTTTTTGTCTTGAGCTTGGTTCACAAATTTCCCCCATCGCAGATCCTGACAAGGACAAGCCTGTCACAGACAAGCTGTCTGAGCTGGGGGTCAGAGCACAGCCAGAGCAGGGCAGCTCCACGGAGCAAGGGGAGTCAAGAGCGGAGTGGGACAGTAAGGCAGGCAAACAGGGCTCCCCAACAGGCCATGGTCTCACAGCACTTGAGTGAGACAACCATAGCAGGGATTATGATGGTAACCATGGGCAGCTGTGCTCTGGTGGTTGCCAGACAGGTACAGGTCCATAGGGATGAGGCAGGTCTCAGGTCAAGGCAAATCAGCAAGTCAGCAAAGTATGACTCCTGACAGAGGTATACCTACAGCTTTGTGGAGGTGAGGACCTGAGCTTGGAGGCTTCTCCCAGCTCTCCCAACAGTTGAACCCTGGATACACATCTGGGCTGCTTGAGAGCTGGCCTTGGGTGCAGGGAGCCAAAACTCTGAGGGAAAGGTGGGGGCAGAGGTTCAGTGTCTGTTGGGGTGTTCAGGGACCTGACACAAAGGTATATTTTTTTGTTTTTCGATACCCTTTAGCTGGAAGCAACATCACCTTTTTCGCTTAATAGTAAACCTTTAGGAAGCCCACCAGAGGCAAGAGGGCTGGTAGGACACCTACCACAGAAAATACTGCAGCATTAACTTGGAGTTTACTGGGCAGTAGAAAATCTAAATAAGAACAATGTGTTCTGCAAGTCTCAGCTGTGGAGAAAGATGTGTGGGATGCTTTTACTTTATTAGACAATGAAATCCACTGACCACAGAATCACAGAATTACAGAATCATTAAGGTTGGAAGACACCTGTAAGATCAGCGATTCCAACTGTCAACGTAACACCACCATGCCCACTGCATCATGTCCTGAAGTACCATATCCATGTGCTTCTTGAACACTTCTAGGCATGGTGACTCCACCACCTCCCTGGGCAGCCTGTTCCAGTGTTTGACCACTCTTTCAGTAAATAAATTTTTCCTAATATTAGATCTAACCCTCCCCTGGCACAAGTTGAAGCCATTACCTCTTGTCCTGTCACTAGTTACATGGAAGAAGAGACCAACACCTACCTTTCTACAACCTCCTTTCAGGTAGTTGTAGAGAGCAATAAGGTCTCCCCTCAGTCTCCTCTTGTCTAAACTGAACAATCCCAACTCCCTCAGCCTCTCCTCACAAGATTTGTTCTCCAGACCCTTCACCAGCTTCATTGCTCTTCTCTGGACATGCTCCAGTGCCTCAATGTCCTTCTTGTAGTGTGGGGCCCAAAACTGAACACAGTATTTGAGGTGGGGCCTCACCAGTGCTGAGTACAGAGGCACAATCACTTCCCTGGTCCTGCTGGTCACTATTTCTCATATGGGCCAGGATGCTAGTTGCCTTCTTGGCCACCTGGCCACACTGCCGGCTCATGTTCATTTGGCTGTCAAGCAAGGTCCTTTTCTGCCTGGCAGCTCTTCAGCCACTCTTCCCCAAGCCTGTAGCATTGCATGGGATTATTGTGAACAAAGTGCAAGACCCAGCACTTGGCCTTGTTAAACCTCACACAAGTGATTGCAGCCCATTGATCCAGCCTATCCAGGTCCCTCTGCAGAGCCATCCTACCCTTGAGCAGATCCCACCCAGTTTGGTATCTGCAGACTTACTGAGGGTGCACTTAATCCCCTCATCCAGATCATTGATAAAGATGTTAAACAGAACTGGCCCCAAAACTGAGCCCTGGGGAACACCGCTTGTGACTGGTCACCAACTGGATTTAGTTCCATTCACCACAACTTAGTGCTCAACCTTTCAGCCAGTTTTTAATCCAGCGAAGAGTAAACCTGTCCAACCCATGAGCCACCAACTTCTCCAGGAGGATGCTGTGAGAGACTGTGTCAAAGGCTTCACTGAAGTCCAGGTACACAACATCCACAGCCTTTCCTTCATCCACTGGATGGGTCACCTGATCAGAAGGAGATCAGGTTGGTCAGGCAGGACCTGCCTTTCATGAACCTATCCTGTGTGACCTAGTCTAGATGATCCTGCTTCAGCAGAGGGGTAGGACTGGGTGATCTTTTGAGGTACCTTCCATCTCCTAATATTCTGTGATTCTGTGACTCTGTGAACCCATGCTGGCTTGGCCTGACCCCCTGGTTTTCCTGCTCATGCCATGTGAGCACGTTCAAGAAGAACCACTTCATAATCTTCCCTGGCACTGAGGTCAGGCTGAGGGGCCTGTAGTTCCCCGGATCCTCCTTCTGATCCTTCTTGTAGATGGGCATCACATTGGCAAGCTTCCAGTCATCTGGAAACTCCCGAGTTAACCAGGACTGCTGATAAATGATGGAAAGTGGTTTTGTAAGCTCTTCCACTAGCTCCCTCAGTACTCTCAGGTGGATCCCACCTGGACCCATAGACTTGTGGGTGTCCAGGTGGCATAGCAGGTCATTAACTGCTTCCTTTTGGATTACGGGGGGTTTATAATGTTCTCTGTCCATGTCTTCCAGCTCAGGGGGCTGAATATCTTGAGGACAGCTGGTCTTATTATTAAAGACTGAGGCAAAGAAGGCATTAAGTACCTCAGCCTTTTCCTCATCTTTGGTGGCAATGTTCCCCGCCACATCCACTAAAAGGTGGAGATTCTCTTTGGCTCTCTTTTTGTTGTTAATGTACTTGTAAAAACATTTTTTTGTTATCTTTTATGACAGTGGCCAGATTGAGTTCAAACTGGGCTTTTGCTTGATAAAATATTGTTCATAAGAAAGTATACTTCATTAGTCCCTGTATTCCCAAAATTATTTGATTCTCTCTACTTGCATTATTCTTTCCACTCCTTTCTTCATATTTATATGGGTGTCAAGGAACATCCAGCTTGGCTGCAATGATCTCAAACTCTTCTGTGTCTGACTTTGCATTACATTAAGCCTGGATGAACATCCATATCAAGTCAAGTTTGAAGAGTTTCTCTTCAGCACAGTGATGCCAATGCCATCGTCATGGATTTCACAGCAGATATGCAAGCACCTTGCATATGATAGTGGCTTTGCTTCAATAACCATGCTGCCATGTAAGTACAGGGACTGCAGCTCTGAACTCAGCAACTATCTGGTCCACTACGTGATCCTCTCTTTGAAGCTTTTGGAACCTATTTGATGAAGAAATGCTATCTATCTCCATGTTTTACACAGAATAAATTAAGCACCGACTTGGCCGATGGAGTGAGGCAAGTACCTTTGGGCCAATTGTCGTAACTCATGGTGGAACTCAAACCCCCCTGTTTTAAATATGTTTCATGCTCATCTAGGCTTTTTCTCATCTACAATATCAACACCCCTTCTTCTGATGGGGAATCAGGAAGAACAGTCCTTTAGCCCAGACATCTTCAACTTGAATTTCCCTGACACTAACTATCTCACTGATGGTTGTTCAAGCAACTGTATTAGTCACCACTCTGGGACTTGAAGCTTTGGTATCTGCTAGCAAACAGGACATAGATAGTTGGATTAAACTTAGAAATAGATCCAGAGTCTGCTAGCTAGATGTGAAACATAGTTCCTTCAAAGAGAAGTTCCTAAGCAGCCAGGTAGGATGGGAACTCCAGAGATCTGTAAGCAGGCTGAACAAATGATATGTCTGGAGGGCTTTTGTATTAGCAGCTCCAAACACATCCTGGTGTTAAAAACATGATCAGAACTAGGCTACTCACAATCACCCCTAGGTGTTGTTCTTTGAAGAAATATACGCTTCCCAACCATCATCAAGCCATTCCTTCTCTGCTGGCATTGAATCCAATCTAATCTGTTCAGCTCTATTAAGCCCAGCTTCATAACAATCTCACATTTTTTCCAACTTTCTTGAACAGTTTTTTGAAGCCATTAATCTGTTAATGTGACCTTTACAATTTTCCTGAGACTCCAGCAGCCTTCATCTGGACCCCTCTAGCCAAACTACGGTATATGCCAAACTATCAGGATAAGATAACATGGGGACTCTGATCTTGGTAAGGCAGACTTAGAATATAATCTAAATCAGCTTCTGCATCTGTCTTCTTCTCAAGCAATATTCACAATTTGAAGAAAAGCAATTGTATGCACCTAAATTATTCAGAATTTGCTTTGATACATTGACAGAACCAATACATTATTTTTCCAAGTTGCGTATTTCTAGTCAAGACTAGCCACCAAAAAATTATCTCTGAGCTGACCTGTGCACCTCTGACACTCAACATAAATTTAATCTCTCAAAAAATATAAGGTAAACAATTCTGTCTGCTTTAGGAATATGTCAAGACAGAGAATCTGAAAGGTTGTTTAATAGAATAATCTTTTAAACTTTAGATATATTGACATAGATTTATATGTCAACTTTCAGAAAGGGAGCAGCACCACAAACATTTTTTCACTTAGCCAGCTGAAACATCTCATTTCCAAGAGCAAGTCTGCCAGTCATCAGTTCTGGGCAGCTAAGCTGTCTAGAGGGACTGCTATGATTCCACAGAAAGTGACCTTCTTTTCTGGTTGGTTTGTTGGTGTTTGGTTATTTTTTTTTTCTTTCTCAGCAATATTTCATTAAACCTCTGAATCCATACAAGAGGAGGGATTGTTTAGGGTGTTATATAGTTAAAGCACTATAATTGTAAATTTAAATGTCTGTTCTCTAGTGGAAAGGGCAAAGGAATTTCAACCCTAGAAATATTCAAATGGAATTACTATGTTTTTAAAATGGAACACAGAATATTTTGAAATTGACCATGAACAGTCATAGCATCATATTTAATGAAATTGTTGATTGTTTTGCACTTAAACCTATTGCCTTTCAAATGAATGGGAAAATTCCTTTATAAGTGAATAGCATAAGATCAAATATTTAAATAGTCAGTTATTTCAAGCACGTATGAACATACTAACTGGAAAAATAAGGCTGTAAATTATTTCAAAGAACTCCACAAATATTGGGCTGGGGTTGGCCAAAGTCTGCCCAGCTTCTTGGAATGAGCGGAAATATGTTAATTTTACACCTGGCCAAGGACTAGACATATTCTCTGGTTAGGTAAATTAAAAAGCTCCACTTAATATTCAATCTAGTGATGACAAGCTTTTAATTATTCTCTGCAGCTCTGTTAAACATCAAATATTTAATATTTTCTTTTACCTCCCATCACATGTCCAGCACACCATAGCTGAGCTGAGCTGAGCTACACGCCCTGCAATGTTACCTTCCCTTAAAGACTACACCCTAACTACTGTATGTCAAAAATTACATACATGAATTACATTTATTCTAAGAATTTTCTAAAAAATATTTCTGAACAAAGAAAACTATTTAAAATGTAATATGTATATAATTTAGAAAGAAGCTATACAATATTGGCCTATAGCTTTCTCTGAATACTTGCTTGATGAAAACACTGTCTTTAGTGGAACACAGAAGAAAGGCTAAGGTTAATAAGAATTAGCATATATAAATAGTTATTTATCACACAAATTGCGCGTGACATCAAGCACTATAGGAAACTCATTTGCTGATAAAACTTAAACAAGGAGAAAATACGGGTGATTCATTCCTTGAATATATTCTCCAGTTTAATAAGGTCCAAAATAATGTAAAATGTTGAAGTTCTAGTAGTTTTTTTAAGCCTTATTAGTGCAACAGTGTGAACCAAGGATGTACTCCTTCAGAGTTATTCAGCTCCTTTTGATGTTGGCAGGTATACAGCCATGTGCTTCCAGAACAACCTAAGGAAAATTGGACCAAACTTGAAGGGGTGTTTGACATTAAAAAGGCAAATATTGGCAACACTTAATAAATTGTTATAACTGGTTTTTAAGTTCTCTTCTAAAAATAAGTTCCACAAATAAAAAAATATATCAGAATTATATGTGCAAACTGTTCGCAAAAGCAGTAGTGATTGTTTTTTTCTAATATTTTCTTGTTTGCTTTTCCAGACTTCAGAAACTGGGAAAAGTATACTGAGTTGTGTTTCCCAATGGAATTATCAAAACTTAAATATTTGCACATACTGAAGAACTTATTTCCTGAATTACTGTGCACATTTTATGATTAATTTTTTATTTACCAGTTATATTTAATCTTTCTAGACATACTTTTTTCAAATTTGGCTTAAGTGCTTCTAATATAAAAGAAACGGAAAATTTGCTGATGATATTTGAAATTCAGAAATATCAGTTTATTTCTAGAATTAATTTGATTAATTTTGAGTGTGAATTAGTGCCTGAGGTACTAATTAGTGGATGGACTTGGAAAGATTCCTTGTTATTTTCTGGTTACCTTGACTTCTTAGTTTGTCTGAATTACTAATTCTTTTCTACAACATGACCTGGATTTTTAAGATCCATCTTTCTTTTAGCTGAATCAGCCACACAGTTTAACAGTAATTTGAAGTCTGTTTTTTATATGTAAAAACATCTAGATAAAGATTGTTTTGTTTAGTAAATAAAGTGATCTTGCTTCAGGTGTAATCAACAAGTAATTATGATAAATTTTTCCTCTGGAAATCTTTACATGATGCTCATATAAAAAAGTATTCATATAGAATATGAGGAGAGGCAATTTCATTAAGTATCCAAATGAATACAACTGATATAGCGATAAATATGAAGGACAAATTAATTTGGCCTAGATATTGTATTCTGGCATATGACATGATCTATTGGTTTTGTTAGCATTACCTAATGAAGACTGAGGTTAGAGATTGGCACATATTACCATTATTCATGTGTCTCATTGCAGCACAGAAATTAAGACTCATTGTGTACTTTCCAAATGAGAGGTTGGATTTTGTAGTTCTCAAGAAAATCTCGTGCTACCTAGCTATGACAGCATCTCACAGCAAAGAGGGAAAAGAGCAAGTTGCAGCTGAAAAGTTTTGTTATGGTAAATGAGAGAATAGCCTCCTTGGAAAGAGCTTCTCTATCCATTTTTTATTTTACAATGGTACTCAGGTTTTTAACTCTGCCACCCTTTTAATTTCTCCAGCACTGACTTCGCAATGTGCTTTAAGCTGTAAAAACAACCAGACTTTTTGAACATGGTTACTTTTTGCATAACTTCTGCTTGCACGGTGTTATGCTTTGCCTTTTCTTTGTACTTTGTTTTTTTGGCTTTCTTTTCTTCTTCTAGAAGAGAAGCTCTTTCAAAAACTTGCTTGCAAATCACATTCAGTAAGAGTCTTTCTAGACTTCAGGGCAGAATCTGAGGCTAAACTAAGGGAACGGGCTGTGCCAGCTTGCATCACCAAATCACAAAGCACAGTAGATATCCTGCTATTTTAACTGGACTTAAGTGAAAGGAACTTTAGCTCTTAATACATAACTTTGCTTGAACTAAAGAATTCTAGAGTTGCCACTGTAGGGCATTGTTACTTAGGAAGGATGGATTAGAGAAGGTCTCCTGCGAAGAGCAGAAAAATGGGGCAGCGGTGGGGGTGCATGGCTCCTTTGGAGACTCTTCCCAGGTCTTCTGTTTCTCCAGAATCATGGCAATACTACAACAATCAATGAAACACCTTTTTTTTCTGTCAAATTAAACATACTGACTATGCAAAGGGGACATTTGTACCTTCTGTTTATTAGGAAGAGGTTTTATGAAGTAATTCCATTCATCTTTCAACTTCTAGAATAGGCCAATGAAGATGATCAGCAGGCAGTATTGAAAATTATGATTGAGACTGGTATGTGCTGCAGCACCCGCTTCAAAAGCAAGGAGAATTTTGCTGCATTACATTACTGTAAGTTGATGTAGAAAATGTACTGAAGACTTGAAAAGAGAACCTATTGGCTGAAAATCCCTGCGAAAAGACAGAACTTCCCTCTGTCCTCTTGCACTTCCCCGGTACAGCCATCTAGGTCAGTAGTGGTTTGGGATCTTACTCCAGGACCTGGAAGGCAGCTATAGAAGTTAATTCTCCTGACTTTCCTACAGACTCTGAGGGCTCCCTTCTGCCAACCCAGCTGCTGGCTGCACACCTGCAGGTAGGTGCTCCTTGCTCCCGCTGTTCTGCTTGGAGAGAGCTAATGGGAAAGAGCTGAAGTTGTGAATCTTGCCCACAGGAAGGCGATGACAGGGCTGAGGCACTCACAAGTCACTGTGAGCTGCCAAAGCACTCTCCTGCTGTTCTTGTTGCTTCTTCCAGACCCAAACTGTCCAACAAAATTACTTAATATGTTACTGTTAAATGGTACTTAAAATACTACTTGAAGAGCACAACTAACTAAATATTTACATAAGTATTTAACTCCCATACGACAGCAAAGCTACATGTAACTGAAACACACTTCTTGATGCCTCCTAGTTGGAGAAATACTTGTCTTGGAATGCATTTCCAATGCAAATGACTAAACCCATTGGATTTAGTTGATCAAAGCTATTACTAAGAAAAACAAACTGATCTTCTTACTTTTCACTGTTTTTTACATTGTGTGTTTATGACTTCTCTTCACTCTGTCATCCTTAAACCTACTTATTTTTATATTCTGAAATTGTTGACTTATGGGAAATATGAACACATACATTGCTCCTCCCTATTTAACCTTATTTTTAGCCTTCCAAGTCCTGCTCTTAAATTAATTTTGCATGTTGCTATCCCATTTGTTTTTCACAAGGGGAGGAATTTGAAGCCTAGTCACAGGCTTCACAGTCCTGATCCCTCAGCATGAAAATGTAACCTTTCCCAAGTGAATGAGCGCTAACTCCATTTCATTTAACTGGGACCTGAGTTTGCTGAACACGCTGCAGGATCTGACAGCCAGAGATAAACAGAGACCAGGTTCACAAGTGACGTTGTTATGAAGGTACATTTAATTTACGCACCTTACGAAGTAGCTCTTATTTTCACTACGGTGATAGAAAACGTTGGCTGATTTCAAAAGCCATCTGGACATGGACCTGGGCAACAGGTACCAGGTGGCCCTGCTTGAGCAGGTGGGGTTGGACCAGATGGCCTCTAGAGGTCCCTTCCCACCTCAGCCATTCTGTTTTTGAGAAAATCAGGAGATATTCCACACTTTTGCTGTAATGTTCACCAGTGAAAAACCCTTTCACAACTATTTTCTCTTAATCTTTTAAACATACCCATTGTTTGAAACACTGCAATATTTTAGCGATGCTTTGTTGCAACAGAAGTTTAATGTTGT
The DNA here is from genome assembly GCF_000695765.1 of Mesitornis unicolor. NCBI lineage: Eukaryota > Metazoa > Chordata > Aves > Mesitornithiformes > Mesitornithidae > Mesitornis > Mesitornis unicolor. The sequence goes on from NW_010198398.1 coordinate 13,709, forward strand.
TGACTATGTGGAAGCCATTCTGGCAGAGCCATATTTCATTATTTTACTTTATGAATCATTAGACAGCTGCTAATAACTTCATTTTAAATGCCATATTTTAACTAACTTGGACATATCCCTCCTCGCACTGTAATGAAAATTTTTAATATTGTGGTCATGAAGACAATGTCACCATATCTACTATAAAGAATCTATCTTTCCTAGATGGCTGCCCTTTCCTTCCATTGATGTTTTTGAGTCTTGGCTTACCTACACCCTTACTGCATTCACAATGGTGCAGGAAGTAGTGAATTTATATCATATCAAATTTTAATAACAGAAGGCTATCACCCAAAAACCCCATAAAACTAAGTATGTTTCAATGTACTTATTAGAGGTAAACAATTTACATGGCCACTGCAAAAAAAAACAACTCAGCAGAATAATTTTCTGCCAAAATATGTGAATCTTTTATTAGTATTATTTTTTCACAGAATCACAGAATCACAGAATCTCAAGAGTTGGAAGGGACCTCGAAAGATCATCCAGTCCAACCCCCCTGCCAGAGCAGGATCACCTAGACTAGGTCACACAGGAACGCGTCCAGGTTGGCCTTGAATGTGTCCAGAGAGGGAGACTCCACAACCTCCTTTTACCCTCACAGTAAAAAAGTTTTTCCTCATGTTCGCATGGAACCTCCTATGCTCCAGCTTGCCCCTTGTCCTGTCATTGGCTATCACCGAGAAGAGCCTGGCTCCTTCCTCCTGACACTCGCCCTTTAAATATTTATAAACATTAATGAGGTCACCCCTCAGCCTCCTCTTCTCCAAGCTAAAGAGACCCAGCTCCCTCAGCCGCTCCTCATAAGGGAGATGCTCCACTCCCTCAAGCATCTTTGTGGCTCTGCGCTGGACTCTTTCAAGCAACTCCCTGTCCTTCTTGAACTGAGGGGCCCAGAACTGAACACAATATTCCAAATGTGGTCTCATTTTTGACAAGATACCAGTCAGTCAGCTGCTGTGGCCTTCACGGTCTTTGCTGAGAGTTGGCCAACACATTGACCTGCGTATGAGCTACCTAGACGAATAGTGAATCGTACGGCCACCATGGCCAATGGCAAAATTCTCCTTGGCTTCCATGTGATATGCGTTTCATTCACATGGTGAACACTCTGAAGAAACTCTAGTTGAAGTAGTTTGTGAACCCTTTGGAGATGGCCTGAGCAAAGCTAGGACAACCTTGTGGGGAAGACTAAAAGCTGTCCCAGGACGATGGCAGGGAACAGGTCGTGGCATGCTGAGGATAGGATTGAGCATGGCCCCACGTGCCTCCGCTGCAGTGCATCTACTGCCACAACCTGCCTCCTTTCTCCTCTGGCCACAGAGCCACACCAAGCATCTCAGCAGTGGAGAGCCACCCATGCTGCTGATGTGGCCATCTGTCTTGGTCCTTGTGGTATGGCTGGTGCCCACTGGCACAGGGGATCAATTCTGTTTCCACCTTGTGTTCATTAGAAACCCTCTGCCATCACGGCAGGAGTAAGAACTGTGTTCGCTGCTTGGCATGGAGACATCTGGTAGATGAAGCTCAGGGACTGACCTACAGGGATGCACCTTTTGTCACACCACAGCACCTTCCAGCGCCATGGGCGTGATACCACCATGCTCCCAGACAACGTCACCGGAAGGGCGTTTGGTGGGGCTCTACTGCCCAGGGTTCACACCACAGCTCCCATGCGTCCTCGCCAGGGAACCCCGATCTCCTGGAGCCCCATGGCCTCCCCCATGGCCTCCAGCCCCGCTGGGGGAGCACCAGGGTGGGGAGGTGTGAGCCACGTGTTGAGGTGAAAGGAAGGGCCTCATCCAATGGGAAGTCAGGCTGCTAGGCCTCACCTCGTCCTATTGGCTGGTGGAGGTGGGAGGGGCCTCCAGCCCCGAGAAGATGCAAATGAGGCTTCACCCAACATTCCATGCAAAACAGGAGCGGGCTGGTGGGTGGTCACGTAGTGACCTCACGTGATAGGCATGATGTCATCAGGCTCCTCCCACTCCGCCATGACGTAATGCCTCCAGCTCTCGCGAGAGCTCCCAGTGGTGCCCCTTAGAGGGCACAGGCGGGAGGGGCAGGTGACAAAGGCGCAGGTGAGACCCGGGCCCGGAGGGGCCCCCCC
>NW_010198399.1:0-2694 GCF_000695765.1 Mesitornis unicolor
GGTAGACAAAGTCCACAGCCTTCCCCTTGTCAGAAAATCGCCTTGTGATTCCCTTAAAAGCTTGGGTTTTTTCTGCATGTTAGGTATGGCCCAAACTCAGGGAGCAAGGCAAAGAGGGGAATATTGTTGTTATATTTTGTACAAAGCTTATTAGGGCCATGCTTAAGACTTATGTGCAGAACGCTACAAAAGCTGGCATGCAGCATAACCTGTCTGAAACCACAGCAAGTTCACCATACAGTCTGTGTCTTGTTGATGTGATCCTATCACATCATGCTATTTCAGTAGTCTCCTATGTGCCTTTCTGTATTAGTTTCTACGCTTTGCAGATAGGCTATTATTTCTTTTTGTATTCTTTCTTGCTCTGCAGTCACAGGATTTTTGGTTCCTTACACACAGCACAGACATACAATTTAAATGATACTTTGCCACAGCAGTATTTTTTCCCTCCCTTCCCTTGTGGCCTCCTAAACCAGTACGTAGCAAGATCTCATTCTTCCAAAACAGGCCAAGCTTCAGAAAACCCTGAACATGAAGCATCCTAACGGGGTATTTCTGAGGCTATCACTAGAGAGATGCTCAAGTGAAGTCACAGAAAGTGACGCAGTGCCAGATTTTGAGGAAAATGCAGTAGGACTTACAAGAAAAAAAGTGATCCAAAAAAAAAAGAAAGGCAGGTGACCTCAGGGTCCATTGACTCTGCCTGACTTTCCCCTCTGCTGCACAGTACCAAGCTGATGATGAAGTACCAAGGATATCTAAAACAGCTTATGAAAACCTGGTCTTTCAGCCCTGTGATTAATCATCTCTAGACTTCCATGAACACCCAGTTAGCAGCACTGTGGGAGGTGCTGGTAAGCATCTTTTGTCTTTTTATTTTTTCCTTCAGTGATGAATGCTACAAAATACTTTGACTCTGAGTGTATTTCTGCCATGTAAGAAAAACGGTAATAAGAAGTTGAATCTTTTCTCCATTGAAAAATCAGTATTTCTGGGCATATTTAGATCTGTTTTCTCTATTACATCTTTTGTCTAGAGACTACCTTTGTGCTCTAGTAGAAAATAAGGCTGCTCAGAAAGGAAATGATCTTTTACAAACATGTCCTTTAGTTTTGTTTTGCTGTCATAAAGTGGTGAAGCAGAGATGCTGGTTACCAGGACCACAAATCTAGCTGCAACACACTTGTCTCCAAATTTAGAGACTTGTGAGTAGTGGAGAAGACGCAGCAATTGCCACTGCCTCTCACTTATGCTGATAGTCAATTGCTGGGATTCCAGTGGTGGTGGAGGTGCAACTGCAGTCAGAAATAAGAGGTTTGTGGAAAGAGGAGAGGTAGAAAAGCACAGCACTTAGGAATGTGATAAAGTAGCAGAGTAAGATAATGCTTTTGGGGAGCTATTTCTTCAAGTGGAACCTCCGGGGGGTCAACAGTCTTGCTCACTGAGGATGCAGGAGGTTGAAGGAATATCTGAAGAGGTCAAATTTCCCAATGACCTGCCAGACCAAGGAATGATTGCTCAACAGCCGTTTACCGAAAACTTTTTTTGTCTGCTTGTATAAACTCCCTTCCTCCTCTAGCGACAGAAATGTGGCAGCAGTGTCAGAAATGGAAACCTTGAATCCAAAAATGACCACCACTAGAGTATCTGCCATACTCTTTGCATAGGGAACGTGGACACACTCAGACATTAGAGTAGGAAGTTAAATACAGTATTAACTCTTTAGGGGGAAAGTACAGCAGAAAGGTTTGAATTTGAAGCATTATATGGGAAAATACAGCTTGAAAAATAATTATGTTATCTGCCCAAGAAAATTTTCACAATTATTTTAACATTACTTTTATTTCTCAAAGCTCTTGCAGCTAAGGTCAGTGTTACTGTATAAAGGAAAATAAAAATCTAGAGACATGTTTTTGTCATGCTAACTGAGGTGATAGGATATTTTATGTATGTGTGTACAGAGCCACATTCAGATTGAATTCAAATGGCATACAGGAAACTAAAAGTCATATTAATCTTGTATATTTTAATTATTATTTTACTGGCTCACATTGGCAATAATGTCTTAATAATTCAATAAGTCTCAATTCAGTAGTTCAGCCTTAGATCTTGGGCAGCTGGTGGAGATTTTAATAGAATTCAGCAATTTAGTCGATATATGAGAACTGAGATAAGCAAATTAAGATCTACCAGAGATCAGATATAAAATTAGAGACAGTATAATTTTTGATGGGCCATGACCTCAGCAGCTAGGGATTGTAATTTCTCTGTGAAATTAGATGAACAGATAATGAGGCAATTACCTTGTGAACTTTGAAATTATAAACAAACAGTAATGCTGCAGGACAGGCAAAGTAAGTTATTTCCAGCATTTGTAGAACCTGATGCAATTTATCTTTAAATTCCACATAAACTGTTTAAATCTGCATATATTAGTATAAATCAGTAACTAAACCCAAGTCTGATATTTTTTTCTCCCAAAGGCACGCACATTTCTTAGTGACATAAATACGAATAAATAAGCATATTTATATAGATTACCAATCAGAAGTCAACCAGGCTATCTTATGATTTATGTATTGAATTCAGGTGGCCAAGTAATTAACTTTATCATATTTATCCCAGTGATATCTGAGATAAGATACACCTTGTGTTTTGCTTAGCCTTCAGTGAAATGACTGCTTTTCTTCAGCA
>NW_010198399.1:2725-30964 GCF_000695765.1 Mesitornis unicolor
AGCATTGGAAAGATCTCAGCGCCTCTGTACAGTGGCATTGTGAATATGAAGCCTGTCTGCCTTTTCTTTACCTTGGGCACAAATGCGTGTTCAGCAGATTCATTTTGAGCTTGTCTCACTGAAATCTAAGGCGCAAGAACGATGCTCTCGTAAAGCTCTGACTGACGGGACAGCTGGCAAAGTCTGTTGTTCCACCCTGGAGGGCAAGAGAAAGATGTTCAGCCACTGCTGCAAAGGACAGGATAGGCAAGTAAATGGCATTTTATCCTGTAGTGATTTAAGTAATATAGACTTCATGCACTTCTTACTCTGTGCAGCAATTTCAATTGATATATTGCTGCCAGTTTTAGGCACAATTTTATTCCAAGCAGAAGATTATTTTGGTTGTCTCTGTACATGTGTATTTTATCTGAGTATGTAGAACTCCCCTATGATGTGCATGTTTGTATAACCTTCCCTAGTGTATTATACTCAATGAAGTGTGATCGTTTGGTAGGTGCTTATGATAACTATTCCTCCAGACAGGCAGCAACATGTTTGGGTGATCAAGATTATATTTGCTGTCTGGTTCACTCAACTTTGGAGTTACTGAAAAGGTGGGAAGAATTGCATTACCAAAGAGATAAAAAGTAGTGTTATATAAAACCAGACTATATTCATAGAATCACAGAATGGTTTGGGTTGGAAGAGACCTTAAATATAATCTAATCCAAACCCTCTGCCATAGGCAGGGACACCTTCCACCAGATGAGGTTGCCCAAAGCCCTGTCCAACCTGGTCTTGAAGACTTCCAGGGAGGGGGCATCTACAACTTCCCTGGGCAACCTGTGCCAGTGTCTCACCACCCTCACAGTAAAGAGGTGTATCTGATGTCTGTCTACCCTTTTCCAGTTTTCATTACACCTTGTCCTACCACTACTTGTCCTTGTAAGAAGTCTGTCTCTAGCTTTCTTGTGTAAACCTATTTTAAAATACAAGGAGATCAGTGATAGCGGACTGTTTGATTGGGAAAGATGAGTAAGATAAGGAGGATAGGGGCAGCATTGGAAGTAGAGAAAAAACCATCATTTGCCTGTGAGAATAAGTTTTTGAACATAGAGCAAAGCAAAACTGAAACTCAAAATATAGGTAGACCAAAACAGAATCTCTTCCTCTGAACTCCTTCTGACTTTGAGGAGCTGGACAATTTGAAACTGTTTTTTCCTCTAAGAAAACCACAAATGAGAAGGGACAGCAAAGTCAACATCCAAGAGCTTAATCAGAGTGTTTGCTCATTGTTCTCATCTTAGTTTTTTTGTTTCAGTAGGTTGCCTGCATTGATTGTGCCCAGCAGGGCCAGATGCAAGATTCTGTGAACTTCCTAAAAGCCCCAGAGGAGAAACACCAAGTGGAACGGGGTGGGGGCAGAATTTGATGCCTTTGAAAGACAAAGACAAGCATGTTATCAGAAGTCAACCTATGCCTTAGGCTTTTCTTGCAGACCTGTTGTCCCCCAGTTTTCAGTTAGGACCTGCACTTCCCATCACCTCCCAAATAGTTTGGACTCTTAGTCTTTTTGATTGGCTTTTATACTTTTTACAGTGCCTAGAGTAGCTGAATTTAAAATGGAGAAGTTATCAGTGTTATGAAAGCTTAAAACAATAACTACAAAAAATCTCAGCAAATTCTAATATTGTCTTGCACCAGTGCTAACTATTTTTTTAATGGATAGATGCCTCAGCCAGTGAAAAGAATGTAAAGAAAGAATCCACTTATTTTTCTTTTACTTAGTTTTATAATTATTTTACTTATAATTTTTATCCTGTCATGGTGCTGTACTCGCTGGATTGTAAACATTGTGAGGAATTGTTTTGATACAAATGAAGAAATTCTTATTCATTTTCTGAGATGGAAAACACTTTTGGTAATGCCAGATCCTAAACTCTTTTGAAGAAACTTAAGTCTGAGAGTAAACCAAGAGCACCACCTTACTGGAAACGATATGATGCATACACTGCTAAGGAGCTAAAAATATGCAGTAGTTTAGGATATTCATCTTAACAATATTAACCTTTCCCTAGAGAGATGTTTCAGTCTGTTCCATCTGCCTATATCCATTTTTATCATACTTATCCCTGTTTCTAAATTAAATTTGGCTCTCTTATCCAGATTTCTTTTTATTCCTACCCCTAAATATTTTATCCGTTCAGTTGCTTACACAAAATAAGTATTTATGTGAAGAGCCCTGTATTACCCTTTAGTTAGGGGGAATATCTCAAGTTTATCTCATTACTTCATAATTTCAAGCTACAATAGGGCAACTCTATTTGTTTCAGTTTCAAAAGTAGCTACCTTCTGTTCAATGAGCAAGTGTAATCCATGCATATGGGAACTTTGCTACATAATCTTGACATCCAACTGTGTTTCCATTGGTTTTAAAATCCTCCTTTTATGGTACCATTCTGGGTTTATGAGGACACAGATGATAATGATGATAAAGAAATAAGTAGCACCCTAGTAAATGTTGTACAACTCCTGACCCTCATTCTGTGCTGCTTCCTTCTTGAAATCACTTCCTTTTCCCTGACTTTCCGAATTCTAATGTGCCGGATGATTCAATAACAGAATTATAGCTATTATACTAGAATGTCAAATAACATTTCACGATGGATAACTTAAGGTGTGAATTTACTGTGGAGGCAAAAGTAATCTGTCACCTAGCTGGAGAGAAGGGAGGGAGGCTCAGACTGCTGGCTATGGTCTTTATCTCTTCTTCATTTGAAAAAATAATGTTTTCACTCTCTGAAGGCTGCAGATGGATCTGCAGATGATGCAAATGGATGTAGCTCTAACAGACCACATAGTTATGCCTACTTATCCCAGCTGAGAACTACTCCAGCACTTCATGAGCCAGTTGTCTTCACCCAGGTTTTCTTTTCTTGCCCAGGTCTTGTTATAACCAGTGATAAAAACACCGTGAAGGAGGACAGGAGAAGGTGTGCAGTTCTTGATGTACCAACCAAGAGGAGAGAAATTTCAAGCAAAGCTACAAAGGAGGGGAGGGTAAGCTGTCAGCAGGGAGGTTGACCTTTCATTTTGGCTTTCAGCTTGGTAGACATAATTATGGTCTTGACCAAGGAGATCACGTATCTTTTACAAAAGACTGTAGACTATCCCAAAGTTCATAGGCAAAGTACTTAACAAGTGCACCCTGAGACTACTTGTGTCAATGGCATTCAAACATGCAGCACTTGAGATAGCACAGCAATGCACTGCATTTAAGTGGAGGTGGGGAAGGCAGAAAGCAGTGCAGTTACCATGGGAGGCAGGCTTGGATAGTGGTGAATTGCTTTCACCCAGAACAAGCAAGCCTGTCAGGCTGTATCAGTTTCATCTGCTTGGCAACTCTGTCTTCAAGGGAGGTGATGATAAATTCTAGCAATAGTGGAGACTTTTCCTTTGCCAGCCAACTCATCTTCCTAAAGAGACTGTGTACGTCTCTGTCCACAAAAACCTAATCTTAGCAACCTATTTCTATCAAATTTATTGGAGGATAGTTGTCTCAAAGATTTAGTATCTACAAGCATCAAAGAAGAGGTGGCCAGGCAGAGGGCTTTACTGTTGTCACTGGTAAAGGAAAAACTGAAATATAAATTCTTCTCGATTGCAGCTCTGTGTGTGTATGTATATATATATATATATATATATATGCCACTCTGTAGGGGAGTGACACTAGTCACAGGAAAAACTCATGTTAAATCTTGCACCTGTAGAAGAACCAGATATGTAGGAGACTGGGCATCTATATCGCCCACTGAATTACTTTGCTTCCTATTTGAGTGAAGGTGGAAGCTTTTTTTTTGCCTTCCTGATTACAGTGATGACCTTTCTGACTGGCAACAGCCTGCTCTCATGTTCAGCTGTGTATAGCAAATGCAACCTCTAGTTAAAGAAACTGGGGGAAAGCAATCTTGGGAACTGGACCACGTGTTTGCTGTGTGGTGACAGGAAATGAGGACCATGGCTTTGTGAGGTGTGAAGGAGCTGTGTTATGTCCATATGGAGGAGATAAAAATCTGCTAGGGAACAAGATGCATTTTCTCACAGAAGTGGGATGAAAATAGCTAAAAGCAGGTTTACATCCTACTCTGGTGCCTGAAGTCTGCCTTCCTCAAGGCATCTTGCCCCCGTGGTATCACAGGGGCTGAAAGCTGTTTAGTACTGTTCCTAGCTGGGTTTTGACATACTGCTTTTTCTGGTCACTCAGTTCATTGGTTTGGGTTTCTTTGGTGTTGTGTTGTTTGGGTTTTTTTCCCTAATGAGGTAGGCATTTTCCCACCTTGAATGAAACTGGGATGATCCTGTGAGGAGCTGGCACGTAGTAGTGAACCTCACAGATGCCAAGAGCATGTCTGTATACACAAATTGAACATTACTCTGATTACAAGATAAGGGATAAAAGAAAAGCTACTTATTTTTTTAAATCTATACTATTGATTGAACAATCATAATTATAGGTTGGTGCTGCAGCAACTGAGGCTCCACAAGGTATTGTAATTGCAGATAAAGGAATACAACAGGCATTTGAAATACTGTCCTAACAAGTAAGTAATACTATAGCAGCTGGCCTTTATTACTTCAAACATTTTTCTTTTATATAGCTAAAAATAAAACAGAAACAAAGGAATAAACAACAGATTAAAGTAACTTCATCATACACATACCAGGCTTAGCAGAAGGTAGTTGCTGAACTGAAATAACACTGGATCAAATGTTCCTCTCTGCTTCTGCGTGGCAACAGCGTAAGCTCCCTGCCAGGCTCTGAAGTTCCCCACCCTGAGCAGACACTGAACATCAGCAGACACCATGGCTCCACTTGATAGGGGCGGTAGTGAACTGTGAGATGTTCTGGAGGGCAAAGGAACACTTCATAGATATAATTCTTTCACTTTTTTTTTATCCTCTGAAAACAAAGCAAGCTGTCATTCAGACATTTTAATGGGAAAATCTAAATCTACTTTCATGTGAACAAGTGGACTTTTTTTAAAGGCAAATTACTGTATCAGCACACTTGGAGGTTCCACTTCCCTTTTTCAGGATACCCCTAATGGAAAGGCATGGTGTTTTTCAATCATAATTTTGTCAAGAGGAGTATTAAAAACAGAACACAGTAAGCTCTCAAACTTTCAATAATTGATGACCCATATCAGCTGAACTAATGTCTGGCTCCACATCTGAAAATTTCTCATACAAATTATCTTTATTTTTGTGGAAGAAGTCCTCTAAAATCCTTATGAAATAAGGTTAACTGACTTATATTTTAAATTTAAGTTATCTAATGATGAGAGGCATTTCTCAGCTTAAGCACAATGACTGACTGGTTTGGGTTTTTCTCCTTCTGGTTTGGAGAACTGTACAGTATAAACTTGCAGAAGGCAGGTGACAGGCTGCTTTGCACCACACACATGGCTGATATGGTTTTTCTAACCTCAAAGGAGTGAGGTCACCTCTCAAAATAGGAAGAAAAAGGAACATTGACATTGTTTACACTGTATATTCCCACTCCTGATCAAACACATATGAGAAGAATCTACGGAATATAAATGGCTGTGGGAAAAAGAAAAAAAAACCAAAACCCAAACAAACAAAAAAACCATCAAAATAATTACGTTAAAGCCCTTATGTTTCCTAATAATTAGGAATTTTGTATTGCTCTGCATAAATGTATAGTTCCTTCTTCATGATGTCATATATAGCACTAGCTAGAAATTTTTAAGTGGAATGAAGCAAGTTATAATTTCTTTATGTGAGGATAGCTTTCAAATTCAAAGACATCCCTGTCCCGTATTGGTAACAAAAGTCAACGTCTAAAATTTTTATCCACCAAGAATGGATCAACTGAGACATTTATGTTAAGTTCAATCATTTCTTTTGATGTCAGCCCTTTAAGAAATAAAGGAAAACTTCAAAACACAAAGTAATTTATATTTTTTAAGTAAAAACATCTCTTTAGTGTGTATTAATCCCCCTTTGCTTTCCTAGTATGGAAGCTTGTTACCTAGTCAAGTGTCCAAAAAGCACACTTGATAAATCTGAAAATCTGAAACTTTTATAGAAACAAAGTTGTTGGTTTTTTTCCAGAACATTTTTCATGACTGATAAGAATCCCCCAGGGGGCTGTGAAAAATAAAGCTGTGCAGAACTGAAGATGCTCTCAAATTCTGTTCTAACATGAGTGTTTCTAAAGCAGTCTTTATTATGATATTTAAATGCTATGTATGTAAAATCTTCATGTCCTCTTGCTGGAGGTGGAAACAGAGGCTGTCTATATTAAGGCCTCCCTGTTACCCTAGATCTATGATGAACAGTCCTCTTAAAATCAGCAAGAATTCACTAAATCTAAAGCATATTAATGAGGGTGGTAGAAATAGATGTGCAGTTGTTTTGCTGACTGGGAGCTTTTCAGGGATTGCTTTGAGTCACTCCATTGGTGTTTCTTCACGTGCTTCCAAAGTAGGTTGGTGTTAGTGTTGGAAAAATTAGATCAGTCTGGAGAGATGAAAGAAGAATTGTCTGTTATGACAGTTCTTTCCACTGGAAAAGAGGAAGGTGAACTGGGTTAAGCCAGCTCTGTGTCCTTAATAAGAGCTGCAGACAGACCATCAGCAACTGATGACACAGTCATAGAAGTGTAGATTGTTGGGGACCTCTGGAGGTTGTCTACTTCAACCACTGCCAAAGCACCAGCTACTTCTAGCAAGTGTCTCCAATACTGGAGGATATTTTAGCAGTGGTTTTATGTGGTTTATGTATGTTAAATAACACAGTATTCAAATCTGAAGACTGACTGGAGCGGTTTTGAATGCAAATGAATAACGTTCAGTTCCACTTTTTTCCTAGGTTTTTTCAATCCTACATTAAGATAGTTTATATCTGAAATAGTATTAATTAAAATTACTCTAGTTAGGCTTCTTCAGTGTATTTGTTTTCAGACACCTGTCCAGGACTACTGTGATGAAGCTGGCAATAAAATTAAGCATTTCTTTCTGATTTTAAATAACGTGAAGAGGCAAGGAGAGCTAGCAAGCAGAAGAGATCTTTCAGAGATAAGAATCTCAGATTACCCTCTGTTCCACTTCTGTCAGAACGTTGAACTGGGCTATTTCTCCCTCTTTAATCTACTGTTGTTGTGACAGAGTTCAAATTTTTATACCAAGTAAGATGCTCATGTCACACTTACCATTCTTTGCCTGTAAAACACAGAGGTCTCAAAGATAATAGCCCTAAATTCTTCCTCATATTGACTATGCCTTTCAAAAAAGGTAACTATGAACTCCATAAATGTATTTGCAGTATTTAGTATCAATGCAAACACAGTTCAGAGAAATCGTGTACCCATGTTTCCATTTTTTTCTGTACTTCTACCTGTCCTTAAAAAATTGCAATCTATTAGTGTAAGAGTAACTTTCATGAGCCTAAAGATAGTCATTTAGATCTCAAAAAGCAGTTCTAGTGGGATAGAGGTATTTCTCCTTAAGTATAGTACTTTTCTGAAATGAACCTACATTAAAGTAGTGGCTTTTCTCACCATATCTCTTGCAGAGCACTTTCAGACTCCCATCTGCTAATTTGAGTGACACAAATACACTTTTACTGTGCTTTATTCCTGTTTGCCCTGCAGAGGTACCACTGCTGAGAGAGGCTTTGATTTCTTTTTCTTGTACTTTATCAACAGAATTGTTTGTTAAGAACCATTCACAGAACATATCAAAGGCATAAGAGAGGATAACTGTCATGGAAAGCACAATCAGAAACCTTGAGGCAACACAGGAATACACAGGATGAGATGTGGCAAAAAACCTTTATGACTAACGAGTATTCTTGAAAAAGAACCCAGCAGGATTTTGGAGAATTGAATGAGGAAAAGGAGCAAGGAGAGATTATTTGCAAACTAAACAATTCTGCAATGCATTTATGGAGACGCACTAAACAGAGCTACTCAACGAACAGAATGTTCATTCTTTAGGAAATGGCAAGATTTATCAAAATTTAATTTCTTCCCAGATCAGGATGAGAAATTTAAACAATGCAGTCCATAGTGAAAGTGTCTTGTTGTGAGTAAATGCTCATTTGACTTGTGTGTGTGGATAAAAACAAACCATTCCAACTGTATTAAGATGCTGCAATAACTTTTTGTCAGCATTTTACAATAATACTACATGACATGCATCTAAATTTCATTGACTTGGCATCTTTCAGAGAAAAATACTTCCCTGGAAGTTGTTTAATCAGCTCACAGATGAAACAGTGCACTATAAATGTTTTCAGTTTCTCTCTATCCTTCTCTGCATAGTGAGTGCTTGTCTTATCAAAATCAGGGAACTTGATCTCTTATCAGTATTGGTGCTCTCTTTGTCTCTCCTGCCCACCACACCTTAGCATCCTGCTTTACCTTCACAAATGATTCAATGGTGATGAGGAAATATTAGGCTCTTGGAGCAAAATGAGTAGGCATGTATTAAAAATGCATTAAGAATTCCTTCTAAGGACACTTGTAGACCAAACTCGTAGACCCAGACAAAGTAAGTATCTTCTAGTCACTTTTTAAGTGACTTTCTACTTTAATATAAAGCCAGTCCTTGAGAATGGAGATCTAAAGAAGAGCTCGACTGCTGTAGGTCTGTTGTGCTAGAGAGCTCATCACTGCCAGGCACTGTTAGGAGCTTGCGATAAAAGTTAAATCCTCTAGCTCCTGAAGGCTCAGAAAAACACCGAGATAGGAGGCTGCAGGGTCATACTTCCCCCAGTTCAAACCCAGAAATAATTAGCAAAAGGCAAGACTTTATTCTTAGAGCAAGCAAAAAGGACTATTGTTTTAAACTTGCCACAACACTTTATGTTCCCAGGTATGTTAAAAGAGCTTTTGCTCTTCAAACCAGGCCTGGAGGTACATGACTGCTTCACTGGCAAGGGTTTATATTAACATTTCTGCTGATGTTCCTGATGCCTGATTCAAGAAGACATTGGGCTTAATTTGGAAATGTCTTCTGCTGCAGGTTTTCTGGAATCATTAAATATTAATAGAGTCAATATTTTATATTATCTTCTATCCACAATACTTCTGGAAAATAGTTGTTATGAAGCAGCATCTAAAGTGAGTTAAAAGACTAATGTTATGCTAGATGGGATGATAAGAGAGGCAGTATCAAAGATGACATTTTCTAAGGAGTCTGATTGTTCGTGTCTGGTTTTTCACAAACAGTGGGACTAAAGGTCTTGTCTAAAGCATTAAAGTGACACTAAGCTGTGTAGAGAGTTTACCTGAATAGTATTTCATCAGTATTCAACAGAGCTTTGTGTTAAAGGTGTTTTCATTAGAAAATTGTTTTGGAGACCAGGAGGCTTCTTCAAATGTGAAAATTCTGTCTATTAAATTAGGATCCAAGTAGTACTGTGTGCATTTTGGAAAATATTTATAATACTTGGTTATATTCTATTGGAGCTGATCTGTTCTTCAGTCTATAGCCATGAGATCATTGGGAATTGGAACAGCTTCCCAAAGGTTTTTGTAGATTGCCCATAACTGGAAGTTGCCATATTAAGACTGAATGAGGTTTTCTTTTTCCCCGAAGAAGTTCTTTAGACAGAAAAGGAATTAATTCAGGGGAATACTCTGGCCTGCATTGCACAGTCTGGCTATGGGATCATAGCTATTTACTTGTCACCTTATGACCTATTAATTTACAGTGTATTAGATGAACCTGTATAATTGGCAGTACATCCAGGCCTCCCAAAAAGTTCCCTGGTGACTTTGAAATGTGTTGTATGGTAGTAATGTCCAATTTTTCTCACAGGGTAGTTGTGATGATTATTATAGTGCTAGCATTCATAAAACACATAAAAATCCTTTGATTGGATTGTGTTTTCCTGTAACTCAGGGAGTGGTATAACTTAGTTGTGAGTGATACAACTCAGTTATGTAGAGTTATCAGCATATTGAAAGCTGTTTGGAAAAAATGCACAGAAAGCTGGTGAGGAATGGGACACCTTACTAAAAGTCACCTAATCTGTCAGTCTCCAGCCTAAACCGGAATTTCACTCATGTTGGCTTTGTAACCCAAGTGTGAGCAAAGTGGCCATCTAGCTTTCATGCTCCAGGGTCAAGTATGTGATAATGAAATTGTAAAATATCTTCTCTGTTTTGTCTCGCTACTGGTGTCTGAAACACAGATTATTCCCATGAAAACAGAATTGAAGGAAGACTCTTCCTTTCAAAGGAGTTATAATAGCATTTTAGGGTGAGAAAGTGGAAAGATTAAACCCTGTGTTGTCAAGTTTTCTTGTCTTAAGATCCAGAAATGTCTGTCTGTATGTACATATAGACAAGTAAATAAATAACTTAGTGTTCAAAAGTGCTGAGCACATTCAGAAGTGGCTGAGCTCAGTAGGATTACAAATGTTTGCTGCCTGGATTTCTATTTTAATATCTGTTTTAAAGACTTTAGGAAAATTTAGGATCAGGCTTTTATGCCATCCAACCATAAACTTTCCTTATCACACTGCAATCACATCCCCAGTCGTCTTCCATCAGCCAAGCCACAGAAGTCACAACAGTTAAAGTTGTGCAATAGTCCTTGGAATGGCCATCCTGAGAAGAAAATCTCCTGTTTTCTTAAATATTTGTGTCTCAATCTCAAATATATGTCAGGCTTTCTTGGACAAGTTGATTTTATAAATATGAATGACATTAACCTCTGTATGAGATGGTTGCTCTGCCCTGCCTCTACAGTTAAAGATGCTATTAAGGCCCAAACAGAATGTGTGGTTTTCTCCATACTCTGCTGAATTTCACTGACGAACAGTTTCACCCATATTTTGTGCTTTTACTGTGCTTGCAGGTAAAACTGTGCTAACACTGATTTTTTTTTTCTGGATTTTTTTTCCCCTGGTATTTCAATAAAACAGTAATTTTAATAATGTGTGAAAACCAATGTCCCAGCACACAATGTGTAGGCCAGTCCCAGCTGATCAGCAGGAGCATGGGTGATGGCTGGTTGGTACAGCTGTCGTGTGTCACCTGAATGCATTGTTAGGGAGACAAGCCCTAAGGAACCAACCTAAGGGGTGCTGGACTTGCAATGACACATTTGATGGGAGGGGTGTGTGGGAAGACCAAGCAAAACAGAGTATTTTCATTTTTGCATGTTGTCATCTCAGTTCTCAGTGTGACAGCTCCTGCCTGAGGTTTCAAGTCACTGCAGCAATCAGATGAGCTATAATTTTTGACTTTACTGTCTTTTCTGTTCTCGAATGAGATAATTTACATTACTTGGGGGGGGGGGGGAAAACCAAGACACGCAAACAAAAAAAAACCCAAAACCAACAACAACAGCAACAACAAACAAAAAACCCACCCTATAAGATTATCTAAGCTTTGCAAATTTGGCACTCAAAGTTTAATGTAATTTTAAATGATAGTTCAATTAATTGTTTCTCACTGGACAAGGTGGTGCAACTTCCCCACCTGATACTGAGGTATTTGTTGGTAAGCCTCAATTTCCTGCATTTCAGACATCAATAACAAAAAAGTAATGAGTTGCATGCTGGACAAGACTTCACTGTTTCTAAAGCAGTTTGACACATGCAAACATATGCAAGTGCATACAAATGCATATGTAATCCCCACCTTTCTACATTTGCAGATAGCTGGATAGTGCCATGTTATTTTTCATGCCACATTTTGACTGCTGTTCTATTTCAGTCTTAAGAGGGTTGGGGTATGGGACTTAGTGCCTGTTAAAACTAATTACCCTTACCATTATCATCAATTAACCCCGATTAACGTCAGACAGAAATGCAAAAATGTCAAACCATTTTCTACAATTCAGTACAGATGAGTTCAGGGGAATTGGTAATGACATCTTCAGGCTGTGCATGAGAAACTTAGGCTACTAAAAAAGTAAAAGCCTTCCTCTAGATTGCATACACATGTCACTCACTGTAGAAGCCTTTTCCTCCATAGGTGTTGCTTGTGCAGGCCAAGGCATTGGTGCATTCTCTCACCAGGTCACCCAGCTCTTCAGACAGGAGAGGACATGGGTTAGAGGATGCAGTGGGCAATGCTCTCTGGCATGACAGTGTTGGCAGCTTTGCTAGCAGCCTGGCATGGAGGATGTACTACAAGCACAGCCTTTGTCACTTAGCTAATTTCTCTCTATCTTTTACTACTATTGACAAATTTTCCCAGCACAGGGACAGTATGCTGTAGAATGCTGATTTTGTTGGTCTTCTAAATATTTAGTGTATATTGAAACAAAGATTATTGAGGCTTTTCAGGTTGTGATTTTTGCTTTTTGCTTCAGGCTCTGGGGGCCTTGCCAAGTAAGGATTGAGCCTTTTGCTTTGTGTGACATCTCACTGGAAGTGATGTCAGTGTCCTTGTCCTAGTCTGTTCGTCACCCTCGTAAATGAAAGAAACCAGCCTCTTCTCAGTTGTGTCCAGTGACAGAACAAGGGGCAATGGCCACAAACTGGAACGCAGGAGGTTCCATGTAAACCTAAGGAAAAACCTCTTTGTACTGAAGGTAACAGAGTACTGGAACAGGCTGCTCAGAGAGGCTGTGAAGTCTCCTGTGAACTTCTCATGTGAAGTTTAAAAACCACCTGGATATGTTTGTGTGATCTCTAGGTGATCCTGCTCTAGCAGAGGAGTTGGAATAGATGATCTCCAGAGGTCCATTTCAAACCCCACCTTTCTGTGAACTCCAAATCTGTTGCAAGGTTCTGTGTGCGTGGTGGGCACCTACTGAAAGAAGAGCAATGACTTGTAGTCATTGTACAGTTCACAGCAGCTGAAGTTGTGCTTTAAAATAAAAAATGAAGAAAAAACATTAAAAAGAGAGGAAAACAGATTCTGCCAAAGAGTTGCTTTCCCAGCTTGTTCAAAAACAAATTAAGTAGGTCACTCAACAATAGGTACTATGACATGAGTGTGTACAGTTTTGCCACCTATGTTTTTCATACATAGCTTTACTGTTTAAGAATTGAGAATGGAATCACTTTTACTAAATTAATATTATTATATTTGTTGTACTAGTTATATGTAATAGCACAAGTGTACTAATGTTGTCGGCTCACGAATGCCAAGATTTAGTCCTGGCTGTGGCTCTAGGAAAAAGGCATCTATGAAAGGAGTTTGCTTACAATGTTCAAATATTCTGCAACATTTCCTAAATCAGTGGCTTTATCCTAGCTGCTGTATGCAGCTTGGAAACATAGGGAAGAGGTATGCATTACAGGGATAAAGCTCTGTTCAAAATATCCTCTGATTGAGTCTGCTGGTATAGCTCCTCTGCATTCCCTAGAATCACTCAGACCACTTTCTGATCCCTTCTATTGACATCACCTGCATCAGGATTTGGAAAGCGTTCAGGGTTGATTATTGCACATGTGCAAGGCAAAGACAATTCTTTTTCATTACTCTGTTTGGATGTAGCATGACAGTTATGACAAATACTGTGGCAACTAGGTCTCTCTTGTTATTTGAACAGATTTAGGGTTTAGTAGGTGACAAATCTCCTTAATTTTTTTTGCGATGCAGCAATGAGCATCAGTAATTTAAAAAAAATCAGTACTTTTCTAATATCAGAAAGTGACATGAAATAGAAAATCAACTTATTTGCTTTATGTTGGTTTTCTACTTTAAGAATGGATCCTGTTTCAGTACACAGCAATAAAAAAAACTCTGCTAGTAATGTTATGAAATATTATCATAAATGAGAATAATATACAGATCTTTGAGGTACATATGTAGTAATACTTCATCTCTTTCTATGCTACAAATAGCTCTGGATACAGTATTTTATACTACAGCTGTGAAATTGCTGAATGGCATTAGGCTTCAGGGAGCACGAGTGTGATCTGCTGGTCAAAGCACAGGGCTGAGAAAAGCAAAATTTATACTGTCGGTCTGTGTTTCTGGTGGTGTCTAAATCTTTTTATCTGATCAACTAAAAGGCAGTTTGATTATATATAACAGCATTTCAGCTATATTTCATGGCTTTCCTGTCTAAAAAAAAAAAAGGAACAAAAATTATCTTATTGACCAAAACATTGTTTAGTCCTTAACAAAGATCAGTAATATATGCTCCAGAGAAAACTACAATACTACAGCCAAGAGGTTTTGAAATCATAATTTCCAATTTCCCTCCACTTCTCTTTTTGCCTCATATTAAGGCTGGCTTATGCCATGGAGTATTGAAGGTTAAAATCCCTTCTGAAGATTAAGCTCTGTGGAGTATTTTGATAACTTTGGTTGAGAAGCACTAAATAAGCCAAAGTAGTAATATTAATAATTTTATTGTACAGCACTCAGATGTTGACAAATATAATGTTGTCAACATATAATGTGTATATATATATATGTTGTCAACATATAATGTTGTCAAATATAATGTATGGCAACAAATATAAATACTGGGTTGTTTTTTGTTTTGGTTTTTTTTGGCAGACATAGGTCTAGCAAGCCTTGCACAACCTGAAATGATAGGTTTGGAGGTTATTTTATTTTTTTGAGTGCTGTTTGCAGAAATGCACATTTCAAGAATTTCACTTTTCAAATTCTTGCTGCATGAAAGAGATTTATTTCTGTATCCCTGAGATAAGTGCAACTATCTCTTTCTCCCCACTAGAAAGGGGAGAAGTATGTGAAGTGAAGAGAGAGGCTGGCTTCATCTATTGCTGCCATGAAGCTGTCTCTGACCCTTGAATTTTTTTTTAAATATTTTCTTTCTGTCCTGTGTAACAATAAGGGGCCCACACTTCTACTTTGTCATGTTGTCCTACCTGAGCTTACCGATGAGTAAACTGATAATGGGAATTTCAAAATCTCAGATAAGTCCTGGTTCTGCCTTGCATAAAATTTTACTTGTCTCTTCATACGATTAGGGTTTTCTTTTTTTACTGTTCATAAGATAATAGGGAGCTTGAGAAAGTAGAACAAAGCATATTATCTGCTAAGCGTTTGGTATTTTATTAAGAGACACAGAAATATGCATATACCTTTTGTGATAAGCAGCCTGTCTTGCTCTTGAATGTCAACTTTACCGTTGGCTTAGTGGAAGTGATGTGGTTCTGATCTTGATTTGCTCCCCTCCTCCCCTTCCTATATTCCTGAATCCTAGAAATTTGCACATTCTTATAAAAGAGGCAATAGCTCTTTTGAGTGTTGCCTTTTAGCTTACTTAACAGTTTGTCAAGAGTGCCGAGAAATTATTTTTGCCTTCCACAACCTTTCTTTTTAAAAGAAATTCCTGAAAGCCCTTATATATTTCTGTAGTATTCCCAATCTCTATTGGACTGCAAAGTGGGAGACTTGGGTTTAGGAAAAATAATCTCTTGTATGGCAGGTGCATAGCATGAGAAATGAGGGTCCAGGGCAGATGTTGGACGTCTAGGTCTTTTAAAGCTGAATCCTTACTTGAATTCCTGCATACGAAGCTAGGGATGCTCTTAGTTTTGTCCTCATTTATTTACATAAATAAATGGTATATGCTAATGCAGTTCACAGTACTGTGATCGCCTTTCTTAGCAAGAAATGGTTAAAAAAACCAGTAGTTGCATTTGTATTTTTTGTTGTTGTTGTGCTTTATGCTTGGAAGCTTGTTCAATGTTATCAAAGGCAAGGTCTTGATTCAAAGAGACTTATTGTAATTGTATGACCTAATTAGAATCAGGCTTCTAATTATACATATTTCATAAATAAATTAAATGACTTTGCACATTCTTTTTTTCAACTTTTGGATATGTATTCTGAGTCAAAAATGTAGAGAAAGTATCATTGCAAATAAATTATTTTCTTTGCCAATAACAGTTTTGCAAACATTGGCAGGGTGCTGTCTCTTTCACTGCAAGCGAATGTCTGTCTTTATTAACCATGATAAAAATTGGAACATGGACAAGTGACATTTTCCTTATTTACACAGTTTTAATGAACAGAAATGTAGCTTGTCATAATTCACAGGATTTTCATGGTGCTACTTCTGATTAGGTGCAGGGAAATGCGTGGACACATTTGTTAACATTAACTGATGCACAGTTGCTGCTACCAAGAAATTCTTAGAGTACAAAATAACCCAAAAGGCCTTGGTTGCATCTTGTCAAGGGAAGTAGATCATCTTTTCTGCCAGTACCTGGCCGCAGCCTTCTGACTGAAGAACTCACATGATGCATATAGAGTGACTTTGGATGGTTTGGCTGCTGAAAAATTTGATGTGAAGATGTATGGCAACATTTTTCCAAAGTGACAGTAACTTCTCATTATAAATTCAAGAATCTCTGATTCTTAGAAATGGTGGGCTTTTCTTGTTGTCAGCACAAGGCTGTAAGCACTGCTACCAGACCCATGCAGCAAACACACCAAGATTGCCAGCACATAGAGATTTAGCTATCCACAGTTTTGGCTAGCTATGGAAAAGCTGATATAGTCTCAGGTATGTAATTCTAAAAATAAATCCCAGAAGTAACCTCTTGTTGCTGCATCTAATAGCTTTTCATTTATATTCATTATATTCATGTCATAACCTTTATGAGATTGATTTGATTTCCCCCTTTTCTCTTATTTACAAAGGCTCCCTTTCCTTCTGTTTCTTCATTTGCTACTGTCTGAAAGGGCCTTGTAAAGTAAAAAAAAAATAAAATTCTGAGTAGTATCAGTGTAACAAATTTCTCAGACTTGCCTGTCAAGGTTTGACATTAACTCCTTTCACTTACGTGACAGTTGGCAGGTAGATGTCTCTGTTGCTTAAAAGGGAGCTTGCTTTGTGTTTCTCCCTTGCCTTTCACTTTTATGCAAAATTCACTTATTTCCTTCTGCTATTAATATTTTCTATGAATTTGAAAGAAGCCAGAAATTGCTCGTCTTTCATTTCCTTTTCACAAATCCCCTGATTCTTTGTTGTGTACTATAAATACTGTCTGACTTTTTCCAGTGCTCTACCCGGATATTTCAGCAAGCTGGAGAGCTGACTGAGGGCTGCTGCCTGCCACTCAGATGCTGTAGAAGGGTAAGTCCACATGCACAGAGGTAAGGCGACAGACATCCTGGCAGGGTCAAGTGTGTACGTTCACTTTGCCAAGTGTCAACTCCATTACAGAATGCTACCTCCCAACTTTTTAAAAAATGCAGCGCCTTCTCTGAGTACATGGAGTACTTCTTCATTGCAGGAAAACACTTTCTTTTAATTTTTTATAAAGTGAAGCATAAAAAATTTAACTAAAAACTCTTACAGGGTATACCTTGAAATATAAGAAGGTTTAGAGTGTTGCTGCAGCACAAAAAGACTCGAAACCCTAACCTGTAAATTGGTCCAAGTTTTATTCTGCAGTAATTTAATCTCATTTCCATTATATATCTTCTTCTTAGACTCAACACAAAGTGATTATTCCTCTCTTTGGCTAGGCAATGTAGCTCTTGACTATTACAAACCACAGACTTGAATCAAACTCTGAAGTCATTAGACAGAGTCCAAGAAAGTGCTTCTAATGACCATCATTCATGCTAGTGATCTTAGGACTCTGCTCTTTTGTTCTAAACAGTACAGACCTTTTCTATCTAGAAATAGGCAATGTACAAAGCTAAAAATGTGTTTGACAGTGCATATAGAGTGGGAAAAAGTTCCGGGACACAGAGTGTTCTGGAGTTAGATTCATCAGTTTTAATGCAGTCCACTGAGATTAAATCTTTTTCTGTGCTCTGCAAACTGCCACCAGACTATAAGCACTAAGGGAACCTCTACCACAGAAGAGTCAGCGAACTCAGTGTTTATAGCAGCCCTGTGATACATGATTTCAAGTCCCTGTTTTGAATTAGTGATTTGGACATCGTGCTGTAACCCTGTAAGCACTAATTATCAGGGTTTATCATTTGCCAGTGTATTTGTTCACAACATAAACTGGAAAAAGCTGTTTCTCTCCAGTCAGACTTCAGGCAAGCAGATGATCTGGACAGAATTTAGTTCTCTATAAGATTAATCTCTTCAGATTTTGCCTGTGATTTGTTTCTATTGGTTTAAATTGCTTCCTGACAAGTGGATTTCTGTGGCTCCTTCCTTAATTCTGCCCATGGGTGACAGGAAAGAGCTTGTGGGGATATTTGGACACTGCCTCTAAGCAGCAGAAGCCCGAGATGCTGCACTGCCTGGAGATGAAATGCCTATGAGATCTAAGCCTCTGTGCCAGCAGTAAATGAGTCATCTGAAGTTCCACCAGTGAGGCAAACCACTGCTTTTCTTTAGCATTATAAACCCTTGTGCTGATCTAGTCAGCTGAGGTTAGATGTCTTGCTCAATGGAAAATCTGAGTGGAGATCAGCATTTACACAACTGCTTTTCTTCATCAGCTTTCAAACACACCCTCTATACAAAACAGCAGGGTAACCAAGAGGATTTTCTATCAAAGCCTACTCTGAATTACTTCTGAAGATTCTCTGATTAAATGAAAATATGCCAAAGACTTACAATGTACTTAGAAACTCAAAACTCCCACGTGCTTTTCTAAATGCACTTAAAACATGTGAGTCATGGAGATCTGCATTTTCAGAGGTGTTCAAGGGTTAAATGTGAAATGTATGGGAAATATGGGTGTTCAAATATTTGGAACCTAAGGACCTTCTTTTTCTGTTATAACTACTTTGTCAAGCCCAGGTGCCCTTCTCTGTTATCTGGTGCAATTTATTTAACTGTGCTGGAGAATTACAGTAGAATACTAATATTCTGTATTTTCTTTCTCCCAGCTCAGTTTTATCTAATAGATTGTTTCCAGATGTGTGAAACCCTGGGCACTGCTCAGTTTATAATGTCTAACTTACTGATCATTGCTGATGACATACATTATTGTTATACATGAAGCAAAGACTCCTAAACAATATTTCTAACTACATGAATGATGGCTACAGTGCCTTTCAGAACTTAGTGTATTTCAAGTAGTTGAGCCTCCATCAAAGAAAAGACCTAAAATGTTTATTTTTTATTTTTTAATTGCAGGCTAGTAGTAATCACTTTGGGAAAGGCCCAAATTAAAAAGATCAGCAGTAATCACTTCCTTAAAGTTTCTAGTTCCAAGATGGAGGTAATATCTTCTTACAATGTCTTTCTAACATCTTCAAGAAAAAAAAATCAACACCTAGATTTTATGTCAAATTCTCTGATTAGACAGAGTAAGTGTTTTTACTGTAGTAAAGTCTGTTCTAGCTTGGAACTGGTCTGTCAAATGTATAATCTAACAGACACACTAGTACTTTAAAAAAAAATTAGTACTGAGTCATATATTGAAAATAATCAAGCTCAACAGGTAACAGTACCTCATCATATATTTGTTTTCTATTGTTTTTTAGACTGCACAAAAGAGTCTGAATTTTTCAAGCCGAACAATCAAATGATAATGGAAAGCCTTTAAGAATGGGAAGTGAGATGAGAAACATTATTGCACATTTAGGTACATATTTAAGTCTGCAAAGCTATTTCAAAGAGAGAATTAATTTTTTTTAATGAAGTTGCCAGCGTGTTAAAGCTGAACTTCTGGGAATATTTTTGGTAGCCTGTGATAACAGGTACAAATTGTAAGCTCCATGGTTATAAACAACACATACATGGATGTGTTGCATCTGTTATGCAGTACAGAAATCTTCTCTGCACTTGTGCATGTGGATATATGAAACATTTTGGATTTTGTAACTGTAAAAAGCTGTTTGCCATTTAAAGTCAGTATTACTAAGCCTCAACCAGCAAGATTATGACTCTCCAATCCATATTAATAATTCAGTGTGAAATATCTTCATGACACTTATAGCCCTGTCAGAGATAGACAGTGTTTATATTTTCTGGATACATTATATTAAAAGCAAAAAACATTAGTACACTGCATGCATTTACAAATTCTTGTCATGGTGGATGTGCTGTGGTATTAAACTTATAACTTTAAACCTAGCCCTGCATTATCACTTATGTTGATTTCTGTGCACAGTATTAATTTGTAACAGGTGTCTCATGATAAAACTACCTTGTCTGGGCAGGTGATATGGATGAGCACAAAAACTGAATCCCAAACCATATTTAATTTTGGTCTCCATATGAGGCTCTTCAAACATATTTGGTTTGGTCCCTCTTGTTAAAATAACTTTTAGTTTTGCATTTCCTTTGGTTTTCCCCACATTTCAAACTTAGTGTGCCCTGCCTGACCCTTAGGGGTGCAAGCAAATGTCTTTCCACCGAAATCTGCTTTAGCTTGAATGACTTAATGAGAGATAGCCTAGCTGCTGTTTGTCAAACTCGTGCATGTCGTATTTGCAACACAATCAGCCTCTGAAAAGCAAAGGCTTATGTGATCAAGTCTTCCTTTGAACTTCTGGATTCTCGTTAGCAACACAAAGCTTTGTCATGCTGTTGCAATAAATCACATTTTAATAACTGTTAAATCCTTTGAACATAAAATTTAATAGTAACGCAGGAATTAAATATCTTCATCAAGCATCCGTGCTTATGGCCTAAACCTGTTAGATGCTCACCACCTGCTACCTAAGGTGGGGACTGGGGTTTGCCTTAAAACAGGGCCTGATTGTGTTGAACACAGAACTAACGTGTTTGGCTGTAGCAGAAGAAAGAGTTTCTGTCCCAGAGGTTATCGTTTAAAAGCACAGGCCTGAAGAGGAGTGTGGAAATGGGGCAGAATGTACCAGCTGTGCCATTGAGAGCTTCTTTTATCATCTTGCCTTGATGGGCAATGATTAGCCAAATTTAAAGACAACTAAAAGAGAAGGTGTGCTGCAAACACACTAGAGAAGGAACAGGGTAGCACACACAGACTGAAGCTACAAAGAAATGGTGAGCATTAGTGTAACAGAAGGGCTAAAAGGACAGGCAACTGAGAGGCAACTTGTCCTACGGGCTCAGCAGCTAGTCCCACCAAATTACCATGGTACCTGTTTTTCTGTTCAAGCTTCTTGCTCTGCTGGCTCAGGAATCTCTTCAACCTGCTGATCTGGGTTTGTTTAGAAACCCTGGCACTCATAGGGGAAGGATTAAGCAGTATGGCTGTATGAGACATGGCTGTACTGTCTGGAAAGTGGTTGTCCCTCCCCTCCCCGCACAAGGATGCAGAGGTTTGTAGGATTATGACTTTGCCAGGGCTGTCTTTCCCACTGCACTCTGCAGTAGTGCGAGCAGTTGCTTCCCTGTCTGCTCTCACGTTTCCTTCCTCAAATGCTTCTCCTCAGCTACTGAGGTGGCAAGAAGCACCTAATGAGTGCCATTAGTCACAGCCATGACAGTGTCAGGGGACATGCAGTGAACTAGCAAGCAGGGGCAGCTGTGTGTCTCACAATGATTCTTCTGCTAATAAGTTATTTAGGAGCAAATCACAAGTCCCACTGAAGTCCATGGCAATGCTCTTGCCAACCTACTTTAGGGTTAGAGTTACTCCTTTGCATGCTGAAGCATCTTCTGTGTTTTTAATCAGTAGCCTCCTTCCACTTAAGCCGCCAAAACTGTATTTTCATGCTTGCATCTTCTACAATTGCAGTATAAATGCTGAGGGTTGGTGTCTGTAGGACGCTTTTTCCCCCTCCCCGTATCACCACAGACCAACAGTCTAAACTAGTTCACAATGATCAGTCCTAATTCTGAGGAGAAATATGGCCATTTTTATTACTAAAGACAACAATCCATGTGCAAAACAGAATATGAGAAGTCAGTGAAAAAATAACCAGGGTTTTTTCCTTGTGTATAATTTTTTTTTTAAAATGTGCACAGGGATAAACTAGAAGTTAGAATTTTGACTTTTGCCACACATACCCTAGCCACTTTTTATAAGTGGCAATCTCAAAGGGCTGTATAAAAAAATGGATTTCTTGTAACTAATTGTAAATATATGGCGAGTTAGATAAAATTTCCTTATAGTCAATAAATGTTTACAGTCAGTAAGAAACTGCATTAGTGTTTCTGATACTGTGCATATTTCCAGATCAACCACTTAACTCATCAGAGACTAGAGCAGTGTGTGTATATATTAGAATGTCTCAGTAAAGAGCAAAATAGTCTTTATTTTACTGTTCCATGACACAACATCAAAAAAGAATACAGCAGGGTGAAAACTCATTTTGCACATAAAGAACCAATGAGAAGGGTTATGTCACACCTAAATGTGTAGCAAGCGTGATCTGGGCTGCAATGAGCTAGTAATGCTTTTCCTAAAATACAACCATGAAGTTAAGGATATGCCAGTGCTAACCTCTGTGCAATCATTTAATGGCTGTAGCTTCATTTCCACTCATGCTTTCAGTGTTGGTGGAGAATCAGAGCAGATCCTGGCTTTCTGCTGGCAAAAATTCTGTCCAAGAGCCAAACTTCCCCATCCCAAGATCTTTTTTGCAGTGTTCGCACGCAATGCGTTATGTTGATTCTTAATATTCTCCATGTTTCACGTTAAAAAATTCTGAGCTGCTTACCTATTTAACGCAACATCTGAGCACGTCCACCTGAGAATACTACAAGGAAGGAATAACCTTTCCTGCTCATACAGTAGGTAGGTGGCAGAAGCAAAGCCTGAGCTCATGGCTTTTTACAGCAGTAGTCTATGCATTTTATACTAGCCTTGTCAGTAAAGCTTTGTCAAAGGGCGAAGCTGTAAGATGTGTCTTGGGATAATCATGCAGTGGTAAAGCAAGCTGGGTGTGACAGGGTTCAGAACTGCAGGTTTATGGTGGCTGAATTTCATGTGCAATGTTTTTGCTGTCAGTTGCCGTTATTGGTATAAGGCATAATTGTTACTGGAGACTAGTGACATAACAGCAAGTAACAACAAATAAGTGGACTGAGAGGCTTGGACTAGGTGACCTCTAGAGGACCTTTTCAACGTCAACTATTCCATAACTCTGTTTCTTAAATAATTTGGGTAGTAAGAATAACTTTTATCTAATAGGCCAAACACATGAGGTGCTATTTTTATCTTTTACAAGGATGACCTTTTCTGCGTATTTGCAACTGGTAGCAATCCTGCACACATTCAGTGCCATTCAGTTGGTTTGTATACAGGTATGATGTGTTAGAATTATAGTTACAAAATGGGCTTTAAGGGACAGAGAAAGGTTATGCAATCCATGCTCCTGCCCCAGGACTTTTCTTGTTTGCTGAGCTATCTGAGAGCTGGGGCTAACAGTCAAACATTAATTGCTTAGAAATATTTTGCTGATCATCATAATTAATTGTTACAAAACCACAGAGTTTGGAAGGGAACCCTGGAGGTCTCCTGTTCAACCTCCTTCTCAAAGTATGTTCAGCTGGAGAAGGTTTCTCAGGGCTGTGTCCTGATGAGTTCTGAGTCTCTCTAAGGATGGAGACTCCACAGCTGCTCTGAGCAATGTGTTCTAGTATTTAACCCCTCTCATGGAAAGTTTTGGGTTTTTTTAAACTCATATCTAGTCAGAATTTCCCTTGTTCCAGTTTGCGTCCATTGTCTTTTGTCCTTCCACCAGGTGTCATCTTTTCTATGCTCTACCATAATGTAGTTGCACTATGATGATCGTTTGTTATTTGCATTGAAATAGACCTTAAAGAACCAATACTGCAGTCCTATTACTCTTCTATAAAGCTGCAAGAGGACAGCACAACCCCTTTATAGAGAAACATCGGTCTTTGAGTTGTTTGCAAAGTATTTAAGTATTTGTGCTGAGGCTATTTCTTCTTGTTTCTTATAGTGATTTTAAATAGCTGTTAGAGAGGGGAAAAGAAAAAAAAAAGCTTTGTCAAGGAATGGCAGTGTTCCATATAATGGTCTGCATCAAAAGAAGTGCGATCAGCAGGTTCAGGGAGGTGATTCTTCCCCTCTACTCCACTCTCATGAGACCCCCTTCTGGAGTACCATGTCTAGCTCTGGGACCCTCAATACAAGAAGGGCATGGAACTGTTGGAGCAGGTCCGGAGAAGAGGCACAAAGATCATCAGGAAGCTGAAGCACCCCTCCTATGAGGCTAGGCTGAGGGAGCTGGGGTTGTTCAGCCTTGAGAAGAGAAGTCACTGGGGAGACCTTCTAGTACCTGAAAGGTGCCTATAAGAAAGCTGGAGAGGGTCTTTTTACAAGAGCAGGTAGTGATGGAATGAGTGGTTATGCTTTCAAACTGGAAGAGGGTAGATTTAGATTAGATATGAGGAATAAATTCTTCACTATGAGAGTGGTGAAACACAGGTTACCCAGAGAAGTTGTGGATGCCCCCTCCCTGGAAGTGTTCAAGGCCAAGTTGGACAGGGCTTTGAGCAACCTGCTCTAGTGGGTGGTGTCCTTGCCCATGGCAGGGGGGTTGGACTGGATGATCTTTAAGGTCCCTTCCAACCAAAATCATTCTATGGTTCTATGATTAACATTTACTAATCAAGAAACCTACTAACTAAATTACCTGTAGGCATTATTTCACTCTGCTACAGCTTGGAAATAGCAAGTTAAATTGTTCTGTTTCTGCTACTGAGTCATCATTAAAGAAAGAATCTGCAAAAGTTGTGT
Source organism: Mesitornis unicolor (assembly GCF_000695765.1). Taxonomy (NCBI): domain Eukaryota; kingdom Metazoa; phylum Chordata; class Aves; order Mesitornithiformes; family Mesitornithidae; genus Mesitornis; species Mesitornis unicolor. The sequence goes on from NW_010198399.1 coordinate 27,251, forward strand.
CTCTCTCTGTGTGTGCATGGGTGAGGGCTTAATGCATACAAATTTGTTTGCCCAGTACATGTGCACAGTGATCTTTTTGCTAACAGCGTTTTATCACGTTGCAGTTCTGTGAATGTAACTCTCTAGGCAATACCTGTCCACCAGTGTATACAGTTTAATTAATGTGCTTACATTGACTGATCCCCTGGATTCACTTGATAACCAGAGAAGAGGAAAAGTTACTCTATAACTACAAATCTGCAATGTGCAGATGGAAAAAAAAATTGTTTCATGTTGAAATTCCATGAAATCTCCAGCCTTCACCTCAGAAACAGAGCTAGCAGTAAAACCTAGTTAGTTTTTACAAGTTGTGCTAATTTTCAAATACAAAAACTTCTATACTGATATAGAGTGACCTTAATGCCTCTTGTTATTTAGAAGATTCTGGTTGACCTTTATGATGGATGAAGATGAACTAAGCCCTGTACTGGTACAGTAATTGGTAGCTCCCCAGGTGTCAGTGATCATCACCACATTACCTGCAATGTGCAAACAGAGCACATTCTCCATTAGTACTGTCTCCATGTGTGTGTTGCTTCCAAAGGGGTACTCTTCCAAAACCAGGAGAAAAAAAAAAAAGAAAAAAAAAAAGGAAAATGATTGTGAGAAAACATTTTTATATAAAAATGTGCATGGAAATTAGATCTTTAGAATGAGTTTATTGTAACATCAGAAAGCTGAATTCTGTCACCAAGGAAAAGGACTGTTTTGGTGCGGAAAGCGCTGTCTTGGTTCAATAAGGAAGTGAAAACAACTATTTGACACACAGTATATAAAAATGGTGCAGGAACTATGCATAGCGATCAATGTAAATTGCTCTGAAAAATTATAGCAGGAAACTAGAAATATGAGGGAAAATCCATGGCAAGTGTTTTCTACATATTCTTGTAGTAAAAAAGGTCATAGTGACAGGATAAGCCCTTCTAAATTGCAATGAGTAAATTATTAAAGTAAAAAAATGATATTTGGTGCAGAGTTCTGTTTCTTCGGAAAGAAAGTGACTTCAAGAGATCAGCCAAAAACATTCCTCCACTTGATGGCAACTGTTTTTTTTCTGCAGAGGTGTTTTGTTCACCTGGAAGGAAACAGATAAGGTTTAATTCATGTGGTAATTTTTTAGATCATCAGCTAGGTCAAAAAATGTCTTTTGGGGATGTGCTGTACCTGCTTAGTGTATCTCTCAGAACAGTTACAGAAGGAAGACCCAGGACTCCTTCTCTTGTACAAATCTAAACTCGCTTGGAATTCAGGTTTCCAGCCATGGTCCCTTGGCAGCCCTGAGAGTGCTACATTTATGCACTAGGCCATCCTGCTTAGTGGGAACTGCACTGGAGCTGTCTTCCAGAGTAATATGCATAATATAATACACTTCTGTTGTGTAAAGCTTATAATGAAGTTATGATATATTTACTTAGTTCTTCAAGAGGTGCAGACTACATCTCAGCTGGTATCTATGGGCTGAGATGCAAGCTTTCGGGTGAACGTGCTATTCAGTGTTCAAAGCTGTTCCTGAGGCATCATCAGAAACTAGTTTGTAATTTTTCAATAGCACTAAAACCACATTTTCCACAAGAAAAATCAAAAAACAAACCCTTTTCTCCAAAAAACTCTTTTCAGGTTTGTGTGCAACTCCTACTATTTCCTGAATGCACTCAATTTTTAAATGAAATTGTTAATTATAGAAAAGACATCAACTTGGGATTTTTGCATTTCTTTCCTCTTCTTTTTCCTTCCTCCTTGCTTTTGGCCCCATCAAAAGAAACGACAAAAGCTCTTGATTATTTCTCTGAATGTATTTGAAAATCCTGTGTTTTGTGAACAGCAGGACAAATAAAACTCAGCTTTGTATAGATTTGTGCCCTTTTATTCCAGCTCCCGTGCTCTCATATAGCCTAGTGCAGTCCTACTTGGCAGGGAGCGGCATGCCTTGTGGAGATTTCAAAGCCTGGGGTGTGCAGGTTGCCAGGCAGCTGTCAAGTAAAGTATATGGTGATTTGATGACTGAAATGTATCACTTCTAGTCCTCCCACCTCCATTAGTTCTCCCACTTTTCCTTCAGTGGGGGAACTAATTGAGGCTCCTCTATCAAGCCCCTGATGTTTGTGAAACTCAGATACCATTTCTAGCCATCTTCCACACATGATTAAGCTGGCAAGCTAGTTCAAGAGTTTATTACTGATGGAAAGAAGAAACACTTTCTTCTCTGTAGAGCTCTCAATTCCTTAAGACTGAGGCTAAAAATGCAAGTATACTGAAGGCAGGAGATGAGCCAATGACATGCTGGTTTTGTCCATGTTAAAATCCTGTGACTCTGAAATTTTAGGCCGCTTTATGTGTGGGCCTCAGAGCAAAAGGATGTTTGTAACTTGGGATGTTTCAAATGTTTATATAATACCTGCTAGTTGTTGCAGAGGATATTAATTTAAATGTGAACATATTTATATTACATTGACATATATCCCATGAAAGTGAAGCAGTGGATTTTGTAGATGATATGACAATGTGCTTGTATTTCTTCTAGCTTTGGTATCTGGAGAAAAAAACCCAAAGTGCAAGCAAAATATAGAGAGATACAGTATTGGTGATGATGTGAACATCAGAATATTAAGACTAGCCTTGCAGAAGGGGACTATGTCTGGGAATGAGACACAGTACTACATACCTGCCACAATCATGAGTATAGTGTGGAACAAACATATTCTTACAGCAATACAGAAATATTCCTCAGTGCCTTGGAGCCAGGGCTGTGTTCTTAAACTAGGCAAAATCTCCTAATATATAAAGTAAGGAGAATATTAGCATGTTATTTCAGATCAGGCTAATTTTTTAAATTTCTTCGTGGCTTTTACTCAGTATGTCTTTATAAGTGAAAATCTTTAGAGTTCAATTTGGTCTGAAATTTGTTCTTTGTAGTTTCCCATTTCACTGATGACCAACTGATAGTATTTCAAACAATTTAACTAAAAGGTCTGTCTTACCAGAATATGGATGCAGATCCATCCTAATGCATGCAGTTTTATTTTAGGACTGGAGGATCATTTAATAGACTGTAGATTGCAGAGCTCTGAGTAGAAAACTTCATTGCAAATAGTATATAATGAAAAAAATTTTTTGAGAAAACACATCCAAACCCACCCCTCCAAAAAAATGTTCCTTTGGCTATTATTATTTCATGTATGTGTATGGTTATATTTTATCCTACAAAGGAAAAGCTTTTATGTGAATGGCTGTCGGTCTCCATACACCTGATGACCAGCCCATACCACTCCTTAGATTTTTGGCTAGCCATGACTTCATGGCATCTATGGCCAGTAGAGCCAGTTAAGCATGATGCAGAAGTCTCACACACCAATTGCAAAGCGCGAGAAAGTTACTTCCACTACCTCTTAGCAGTAGTGCAAGAGGCATCATCTAGAAGAAACACAGAAAATTTGAGCTTTGAATTTGAACACTTTAGGGAAAAGATTTCCATGATCTGTCTCTATTTCACGCAGCATGCCTCAGTAGGTGGGGATGTGAGCAGAGGCACACTTACTGTGAACCCAAACCCAATGTATTTGTGCTTCAGGAAACTTCCCATTGGACTGGGTCTGCCTGGGGCCATGGGATTTTGGAATGTGCCTGCACTGGTTTACAAGGCCTGATGAGGAGTGTGGGCATGAGCAGACTCCGCTG
>NW_010198400.1:0-1755 GCF_000695765.1 Mesitornis unicolor
TTTGGGGTCTCCTGGTGGTTTTTTCGGGTCTTCTCATGGTTTTAGGGAGGGTTTTCCTCATCATTTTGGGGTCTTTTGATGGGTTTTTGGGGTCTCCTCGTTGTTTTTGGGGTCTCCTCGTTGTTTTTGGGGTCTCCTCGTTGTTTTTGGCATCTCCCAAATGGTTTAGACGGGAAAAATTTACCTCAGGAATAGGCCACAAAGGGCCATTTGTCTCCAAAGAATGTCAGTTATGGGTATTTATTCCCCTAAAAAAAGCCTAAATTGGCCAATTTTCACACTTTTCTCCCCAAATTTTCCACTGAGGGGACATATTTTACCTTAAAAAATATTATTTTGTAGGAAATTTACCTCAAATATTGTTGGAGCGGGAAAAATTTACCTCAGGAATAGGCTGCAACGGGGCCATTTCCCTCCAAAAAACACCAATAAAGGGCAGTTTTTCTCCAAAACAAATAACTAAATTGGCCAATTTTCCCATTTTTCTCCCCAAATTTTCCACTGAGGTGACACAATTTCCCTCCAAAAGTAATCAGGGGTGGAAATTTACCTCAAAAATTGCTTGGGCGGGAAAGATTTACCTCAGGAATAGGCCACAATGGGGCCATTTCCCTCCAAAAAATGTCAGTTATGGGTATTTATTCCCCTAAAAAAAGCCTAAATTGGCCAATTTTCACACTTTTTTCCCTAAATTTTTCATTGATGGGACGTATTTTACCTTAAAAAATATTAATTTGTGTAAATTTACCTCAAAAACAGTTTGGGCGGGAAAAATTTACCTCAGGAATAGGCCGCAACGGGTCCATTTCCCTCCAAAACCTGTCAATAATGAGCTGTTTTTCTCAAAAAAAAATACCTAAATTGGCCAATTTTCAAATTTTTCTCCCCAAATTTTTCACCGAGGGGACACAATTTCCCTCCAAAAGTAATCAGGGGTGGAAATTTACCTCAAAAATTGCTTGGGCGGGAAAGATTTACCTCAGGAATAGGCCACAATGGGGCCATTTCCCTCCAAAAAATGTCAGTTATGGGTATTTATTCCCCTAAAAAAAGCCTAAATTGGCCAATTTTCACACTTTTTTCCCTAAATTTTTCATTGATGGGACGTATTTTACCTTAAAAAATATTAATTTGTGTAAATTTACCTCAAAAACAGTTTGGGCGGGAAAAATTTACCTCAGGAATAGGCCGCAACGGGTCCATTTCCCTCCAAAACCTGTCAATAATGAGCTGTTTTTCTCAAAAAAAAATACCTAAATTGGCCAATTTTCAAATTTTTCTCCCCAAATTTTCCACTGAGGGGGCACAATTTTCCTCCAAAAGTAATCGGGGGTGGAAATTTACCTCAAAAATTGCTTGGGCGGGAAAAATTTACCTCAGGACCAGGCCGCAACGGGGCCATTTCCCTCTAAAAAATGTCAATAACAGGCAGGTTTTTTCCAAAATAAAGCCCAAATTGGCTAATTTTTGCATTTTTCTGCCAAAATTTCTGCTGAGGGGACACAATTTACCTTAAAAAATATTAATTTGTGGAAATTTACCTCAAAAACTGTTGGAGCGGGAAAAATTTACCTCAGGACCAGGCCACAACGGGGCCATTTCCCTCCATAAAACACCAATAACGGGCAGTTTTTCTCCAAAAAAAAACCTAAATTGGCCAATTTTCCCATTTTTCTCCCCAAATTTTCCACTGAGGGGGCACAATTTTCCTCCAAAAGTAATCGGGGGTGGAAATTTACCTCAAAAATTGCTTGG